>NC_091197.1:427352-666745 GCF_040958095.1 Procambarus clarkii | reverse complement strand
AAAAAGTCACTATTTAACCATATTGAGGATTTTAACTTCAAATCATAGAGCGAGGTTCGTATTATTTAGATCCAAGAAAAGACAATGACAATGTTGTTTCCAATACAAATGATAAAAATCAATGTGTTTTCATTAGAATTAACTAAAATGTTCCTGATTTTCCGTTTATATTACCGTAGGGAAGATGTACACGTAAAACCGCTCTAATCCGGCTGAAACGTCGATATATGCAATAAAACCAACTTCTCCCCTTTTCAATATCTTACTCAGTATTTTAACGAGAAACAAATAGTTGATTGAAAATGAAGTATTTAAGGTTATTATCTAATCAATTATGTGTTTGCATAATTTTTATCGTATATAAATGAATTAATACCCATAGACTGAAAATTCACAAAACGTGGAAAACGGCAAAATATTGCCTAATTCGATATTTTGTTTAAGTCACATAAAGGAAAAAGGATGATAAACGTCAAAATATTGCTAAATTCGATGATTTTTCGTACGAAACAAAATGCAAGAAAACTTGCTTAAAATGCAATATTATGAAATTCTGAGATTTGGCCAAATCACATATCGTGATACTACATGAAATAGAATCGAAATATTGGTAAAAATGAATATATTACGTAGTATCAAACTACATGAAAAACGTGAAAAAAGTCACTATTTAACCATATTTGAGGATTTTAACTTCAATCATAGAGCGAGGTTTCGTATTATTTAGATCCAAGAAAAGACATATGACAATGTTGTTTCCAATACAAATGATAAAAATCAATGTGTTTTCATTAGAATTAACTAAAATTCCTGATTTTCGTTTATATTACCGAGGAAGATGTACACGTAAAACCGCTCTAATCCGGCTGAAACGTCGATATATGCAATAAAAAACGAACTTCTCCCTTTTCAATATCTTACTCAGTATTTTAACGAGAAACAAATAGTTGATTGAAAATGAAGTATTTAAGGTTATTATCTATAATCAATTATGTGTTTGCATAATTTTTATCGTATATATATGAATTAATACCATAACTGAAAATTCACAAAAACGTGGAAAAACGGCAAAATATTGCCTAATTCGATGATATTTTGTTTAAGTCACATAAAGGAAAAGGGATGATAAACGTCAAAATATTGCTAAATTCGATGATTTTTCGTACGAAACAAAATGCAAGAAAACTTGCTTAAAATGCAATATTATGCGAAATTCTGAGATTTGAAGGCCAAATCACATATCGTGATACTACATGAAATAGAATCGAAATATTGGTAAAAATGAATATATTTACGTAGTATCAAACTACATGAAAAACGTGAAAAAGTCACTATTTAACCATATTTGAGGATTTTAACTTCAAATCATAGAGCGAGGTTTCGTATTATTTAGATCCAAGAAAAGACATATGACAATGTTGTTTCCAATACAAATGATAAAAATCAATGTGTTTTCATTAGAATTAACTAAAATGTTCCTGATTTTTCCGTTTATATTACCCGAAAGATGTACACGTAAAACCGCTCTAATCCGGCTGAAACGTCGATATATGCAATAAAAACCGAACTTCTCCCCTTTTCAATATCTTACTCAGTATTTTAACGAGAAACAAATAGTGATTGAAAATGAAGTATTTAAGGTTATTATCTAATCATTTAATCATTAATCATAATATTAGTGTTTGCATCATTTTTATCGTACATATAATGAATTAATACCAATAAACTGAAAATTCACATAAACGTGGAAAACGGCAAAATATTGCCTAATTCGATGATATTTTGTTTAAGTACATAAAGGAAAAGGGGATGATAAACGTCAAAATATTGCTAAATTCGATGATTTTTCGTACGAACAAAATGCAAGAAACTTGCTTAAAATGCAATATTATGCGAAATTCTGAGATTTGAAGGCCAAATCACATATCGTGATACTACATGAAATAGTATCGAAATATTGGTAAAAATAATATATTTACGTAGTATCAAACTACATGATTAACGTGAAAAAGTCACTATTTACCATATTTGAGGATTTTACTTCAAATCATAGAGCGAGGTTTCGTATTATTTAGATCCAAGAAAAGACATATGACAATGTTGTTTCCAATACAAATGATAAAAATCAATGTGTTTTCATTAGAATTAACTAAAATGTTCCTGATTTTCCGTTTAATATTACCGATGGAAGATGTACACGTAAAACCGCACTAATCCGGCTGAAACGTCGATATATGCAATAAAAAACCGAATTTCTCAACTTTTCAATATCTTACTCAGTATTTTAACGAGAAACAAATAGTTGATTGAAAATGAAGTATTTAAGGTTATTATCTAATCATTTTAATCATTAATCATAATAATTAGGTGTTTGCATCATTTTTATCGTACATATAATGAATTAATACCAATAAACTGAAAATTCACATAAACGTGGAAAAACTGCAAAATATTGCCTAATTCGATGATATTTTGTTTAAATTACATAAAGGAAAAGGGGATGATAAACGTCAAAATATTGCTAAATTCGATGATTTTTCGTACGAAACAAAATGCAAGAAAACTTGCTTAAAATGCAATATTATGCGAAATTCTGAGATTTGAAGGCCAAATCAGATATCGTGATACTACATGAAATAGTATCGAAATATTGGTAAAAATTAATATATTTACGTAATATCAAACTACATGATTAACGTGAAAATGTCACTATTTTACCATATTTGAGGATTTTACCTTCAAATCATAGAGCGAGGTTTCGTATTATTTAGATCCATGAACAGACATATGACAATGTTATGACAATGTTGTTTCCAATACAAATGATAAAAATCAATGTGTTTTCATTATAATTAATTAAAATGTTCCTGATTTTCCGTTTATATTACCTAGGGAAGATGTACACGTAAAACCGCTCTAATCCGGCTGAAACGTCGATATATGCAATAAAAACTGAACTTCTCCCCTTTTCAATATCTTACTCAGTATTTTAACGAGAAACAAATAGTTGATTGAAAATGAAGTTTTTAAGGTTATTATCTAATTCATTTTAATCATTAATCATAATTATTATGTGTTTGCATTATTTTTATCGTATATATAATGAATTAATACCAATAAACTGAAAATTCACATAAACGTGGAAAAACGGCAAAATATTACCTAATTCGATGATATTTTGTTTAAATCACATAAAGGAAAAGGGGATGATAAACGTCAAAATATTGCTAAATTGGATGATTTTTCGTACGAAACAAAATGCAAGTAAACTTGCTTAAAATGCAATATTATGCGAAATTCTGAGATTTGAAGGCCAAATCACATATCGTGATACTACATGAAATAGAATCGAAATATTGGTAAAAATGAATATATTTACGTTATATCAAACTACATGATTAACGTGAAAAAGTCACTATTTTACCATATTTGAGGATTTTACCTTCAAATCATAGAGCGAGGTTTCGTATTATTTAGATCCAAGAAAAGACATATGACAATGTTGTTTCCAATACAAATGATAAAAATCAATGTGTTTTCATTAGAATTAACTAAAATGTCCCTGATTTTCTGTTTATATTTCCTAGGGAAGATGTACACGTAAAACCGCTCTAATCCGGCTGAAACGTCGATATATGCAATAAAAACTGAACTTCTCCCCTTTTCAATATCTTACTCAGTATTTTAACGAGAAACAAATAGTTGATTGAAAATGAAGTTTTTAAGGTTATTATCTAATCATTTTAATCATTAATCATAATTATTATGTGTTTGCATTATTGTTATCGTATATATAATGAATTAATACCAATAAACTGAAAATTCACATAAACGTGGAAAAACGGCAAAATATTGCCTAATTCGATGATATTTTGTTTAAATCACATAAAGGAAAAGGGGATGATAAACGTCAAAATATTGCTAAATTCGATGATTTTTCGTACGAAACAAAATGCAAGAAAACTTGCTTAAAATGCAATATTATGCGAAATTCTGAGATTTGAAGGCCAAATCACATATCGTGAAACTACATGAAATAGAATCGAAATATTAGTAAAAATGAATATATTTACGTAGTATCAAACTACATGAAAAACGTGAAAAAGTCATTATTTAACCATATTTGAGGATTTTAACTTCAACTCATAGAGCGAGATTTCGTATTATCCAGATCCAAGAAAAGACATATGACAATGTTGTTTCCAATACAAATGATAAAAATCAAGGTGTTTTCATTAGAATTTACTAAAATATTCCTGATTTTTCGTTTATATTACCGAGGGAAGATGTACACGTAAAATCTCTCTAATCCGGCTGAAACGTCGATATATGCAATAAAAAACGAACTTCTCCCCTTTTCAATATCTTACTCTGTATTTTAACGAGAAACAAATAGATGATTGAAATGAAGTATTTAAGGTATCTAATAGTATCTATCTAATATCTAATAGTATCTAATAGTCTATCTAATATCTAATAGGTATCTAATAGTATTTAAGGTATCTTCAGTATCTAATCATTTTAATCATTAATCATAATTATTATGTGTTTGCATCATTTTTATCGTACATATAATGAATTAATACCAATAAACTGAAAATTCACATAAACGTGGAAAAACTGCAAAATATTGCCTAATTCGATGATATTTTGTTTAAATTACATAAAGGAAAAGGGGATGATAAACGTCAAAATATTGCTAAATTCGATGATTTTTCGTACGAATCAAAATGCAAGAAAACTTGCTTAAAATGCAATATTATGCGAAATTCTGAGATTTGAAGGCCAAATCACATATCGTGATACTACATGAAATAGAATCGAAATATTGGTAAAAATGAATATATTTACGTAGTATCAAACTACATGATTAACGTGAAATAGTCACTATTTAACCATATTTGAGGATTTTAACTTCAAATCATAGAGCGAGCTTCCGTATTATTTAGATCCAAGAAAAGACATATGACAATGTTGTTTCCAATACAAATGATAAAAATCAATGTGTTTTCATTACAATTAACTAAAATGTTCCTGATTTTCCGTTTACATTACCGAGTGAAGATGTACACGTAAAACCGCTCTAATCCGGCTGAAACGTCGATATATGCAATAAAAACCGAACTTCTCCCCTTTTCAATATCTTACTCAGTATTTTAACGAGAAACAAATAGATGATTGAAAATGAAGTATTTAAGGTTATTATCTAATCAATTATGTGTTTGCATCATTTTTATCGTATATAAATGAATTAATACTCATAGACTGTAAATTCACAAAAACGTGGAAAACGGCAAAATATTGCCTAATTCAATGATATTTTGTTTAAGTCACATAAAGGAAAAAGGGATGATAAACGTCAAAATATTGCTAAATTCGACGATTTTTCGTACGAAACAAAATGCAAGACAACTTGCTTAAAATGCAATATTATGTGAAATTCTGAGATTTGAAGGCCAAATCACATATCGTGAAACTACATGAAATAGAATCGAAATATTAGTAAAAATGAATATATTTACGTAGTATCAAACTACATGAAAAACGTGAAAAAAGTCATTATTTAACCATATTTGAGGATTTTAACTTCAACTCATAGAGCGAGGTTTCGTATTATCCAGATCCAAGAAAAGACATATGACAATGTTGTTTCCAATACAAATGATAAAAATCAATGTGTTTTCATTAGAATTAACTAAAATATTCCTGATTTTTCGTTTATATTACCGAGGGAAGATGTACACGTAAAATCGCTCTAATCCGGCTGAAACGTCGATATATGCAATAAAAAACGAACTTCTCCCCTTTTCAATATCTTACTCTGTATTTTAACGAGAAACAAATAGATGATTGAAAATGAAGTATTTAAGGTTATTATCTAATCAATTATGTGTTTGCATAATTTTTATCGTATATATATGAATTAATACCCATAGACTGAAAATTCACAAAAACGTGGAAAAACGGCAAAATATTGCCTAATTCGATGATATTTTGTTTAAGTCACATAAAGGAAAAAAGGATGATAAACGTCAAAATATTGCTAAATTCGATGATTTTTCGTACGATACAAAATGCAAGAAAACTTGCTTAAAATGCAATATTATGCAAAATTCTGAGATTTGAAGGCCAAATCACATATCGTGATACTACATGAAATAGAATCGAAATATTGGTAAAAATGAATATATTTACGTAGTATCAAACTACATGAAAAACGTGAAAAAAGTCACTATTTAACCATATTTGAGGATTTTAACTTCAAATCATAGCGCGAGGTTTCGTATTATTTAGATCCAAGAAAAGACATATGACAATGTTGTTTGCAATACAAATGATAAAAATCAATGTGTTTTCACTAGAATTAACTAAAATATTCCTGATTTTTCGTTTATATTACCGAGGGAAGATGTACACGTAAAACCGCTCTAATCCGGCTGAAACGTCGATATATGCAATAAAAAACGAACTTCTCCCCTTTTCAATATCTTACTCTGTATTTTAACGAGAAACAAATAGATGATTGAAAATGAAGTATTTAAGGTTATTATCTAATCATTTTAATCATTAATCATAATTATTATGTGTTTGCATCATTTTTATCGTACATATAATGAATTAATACCAATAAACTGAAAATTCACATAAACGTGGAAAAACTGCAAAATATTGCCTAATTCGATGATATTTTCTTTAAATTACATAAAGGAAAAGGGGATGATAAACGTCAAAATATTGCTAAATTCGATGATTTTTCGTACGAATCAAAATGCAAGAAAACTTGCTTAAAATGCAATATTATGCGAAATTCTGAGATTTGAAGGCCAAATCAGATATCGTGATACTACATGAAATAGTATCGAAATATTGGTAAAAATTAATATATTTACGTAATATCAAACTACATGATTAACGTGAAAAAGTCACTATTTTACCATATTTGAGGATTTTACCTTCAAATCATAGAGCGAGGTTTCGTATTATTTAGATCCAAGAAAAGACACATGACAATGTTGTTTCCAATACAAATGATAAAAATCAATGTGTTTTCATTAGAATTAACTAAAATGTTCCTGATTTTCCGTTTATATTACCTAGGGAAGATGTACACGTAAAACCGCTCTAATCCGGCTGAAACGTCGATATATGCAATAAAAACTGAACTTCTCCCCTTTTCAATATCTTACTCAGTATTTTAACGAGAAACAAATAGTTGATTGAAAATGAAGTTTTTAAGGTTATTATCTAATCATTTTAATCATTAATCATAATTATTATGTGTTTGCATTATTGTTATCGTATATATAATGAATTAATACCAATAAACTGAAAATTCACATAAACGTGGAAAAACGGCAAAATATTGCCTAATTCGATGATATTTTGTTTAAATCACATAAAGGAAAAGGGGATGATAAACGTCAAAATATTGCTAAATTGGATGATTTTTCGTACGAAACAAAATGCAAGTAAACTTGCTTAAAATGCAATATTATGCGAAATTCTGAGATTTGAAGGCCAAATCACATATCGTGATACTACATGAAATAGAATCGAAATATTGGTAAAAATGAATATATTTACGTAGTATCAAACTACATGATAAACGTGAAAAAAGTCACTATTTAACCATATTTGAGGATTTTAACTTCAAATCATAGAGCGAGCTTTCGTATTATTTAGATCCAAGAATAGACATATGACAATGTTGTTTCCAATACAAATGATAAAAATCAATGTGTTTTCATTACAATTAACTAAAATGTTCCTGATTTTCCGTTTACATTACCGAGGGAAGATGTACACGTAAAACCGCTCTAATCCGGCTGAAACGTCGATATATGCAATAAAAACCGAACTTCTCCCCTTTTCAATATCTTACTCAGTATTTTAACGAGAAACAAATAGTTGATTGAAAATGAAGTATTTAAGGTTATTATCTAATCAATTATGTGTTTGCATAATTTTTATCGTATATAAATGAATTAATACCCATAGACTGAAAATTCACAAAAACGTGGAAAACGGCAAAATATTGCCTAATTCAACGATATTTTGTTTAAGTCACATAAAGGAAAAAGGGATGATAAACGTCAAAATATTGCTAAATTCGACGATTTTTCGTACGAAACAAAATGCAAGAAAACTTGCTTAAAATGCAATATTATGTGAAATTCTGAGATTTGTAGGCCAAATCACATATCGTGAAACTACATGAAATAGAATCGAAATATTAGTAAAAATGAATATATTTACGTAGTATCAAACTACATGAAAAACGTGAAAAAAGTCATTATTTAACCATATTTGAGGATTTTAACTTGAACTCATAGAGCGAGGTTTCGTATTATCTAGATCCAAGAAAAGACATATGACAATGTTGTTTCCAATACAAATGATAAAAATCAATGTGTTTTCATTAGAATTAACTAAAATATTCCTGATTTTTCGTTTATATTACCGAGGGAAGATGTACACGTAAAACCGCTCTAATCCGGCTGAAACGTCGATATATGCAATAAAAAACGAACTTCTCCCCTTTTCAATATCTTACTCTGTATTTTAACGAGAAACAAATAGATGATTGAAAATGAAGTATTTAAGGTTATTATCTAATCAATTATGTGTTTGCATAATTTTTATCGTATATATATGAATTAATACCCATAGACTGAAAATTCACAAAAACGTGGAAAACGGCAAAATATTGCCTAATTCGATGATATTTTGTTTAAGTCACATAAAGGAAAAAAGGATGATAAACGTCAAAATATTGCTAAATTCGATGATTTTTCGTACGATACAAAATGCAAGAAAACTTGCTTAAAATGCAATATTATGCAAAATTCTGAGATTTGAAGGCCAAATCACATATCGTGATACTACATGAAATAGAATCGAAATATTGGTAAAAATGAATATATTTACGTAGTATCAAACTACATGAAAAACGTGAAAAAGTCACTATTTAACCATATTTGAGGATTTTAACTTCAAATCATAGCGCGAGGTTTCGTATTATTTAGATCCAAGAAAAGACATATGACAATGTTGTTTGCAATACAAATGATAAAAATCAATGTGTTTTCATTAGAATTAACTAAAATGTTCCTGATTTTCCGTTTAAATTACCAAGGGAAGATGTACACGTAAAACCGCACTAATCCGGCTGAAACGTCGATATATGCAATAAAAACCGAATTTCTCAACTTTTCAATATCTTACTCAGTATTTTAACGAGAAACAAATAGTTGATTGAAAATGAAGTATTTAAGGTTATTATCTAATCATTTTAATCATTAATCATAATAATTAGGTGTTTGCATCATTTTTATCGTACATATAATGAATTAATACCAATAAACTGAAAATTCACATAAACGTGGAAAAACTGCAAAATATTGCCTAATTCGATGATATTTTGTTTAAATTACATAAAGGAAAAGGGGATGATAAACGTCAAAATATTGCTAAATTCGATGATTTTTCGTACGAAACAAAATGCAAGAAAACTTGCTTAAAATGCAATATTATGCGAAATTCTTAGATTTGAAGGCCAAATCAGATATCGTGATACTACATGAAATAGTATCGAAATATTGGTAAAAATTAATATATTTACGTAATATCAAACTACATGATTAACGTGTAAATGTTACTATTTTACCATATTTGAGTATTTTACCTTCAAATCATAGAGCGAGGTTTCGTATTATTTAGATCCATGAAAAGACATTTGACAATGTTGTTTCCAATACAAATGATAAAAATCAATGTGTTTTCATTAGAATTAACTAAAATGTTCCTGATTTTCCGTTTATATTACCTAGGGAAGATGTACACGTAAAACCGCTCTAATCCGGCTGAAACGTCGATATATGCAATAAAAACTGAACTTCTCCCCTTTTCAATATCTTACTCAGTATTTTAACGAGAAACAAATAGTTGATTGAAAATGAAGTTTTTAAGGTTATTATCTAATTATTTTATTCATTAATCATAATTATTATGTGTTTGCATTATTTTTATCGTATATATAATGAATTAATACCAATAAACTGAAAATTCACATAAACGTGGAAAAACGGCCAAATATTGCCTAATTCGATGATATTTTGTTTAAATCACATAAAGGAAAAGGGGATGATAAACGTCAAAATATTGCTAAATTCGATGATTTTTCGTACGAAACAAAATGCAAGAAAACTTGCTTAAAATGCAATATTATGCGAAATTCTGAGATTTGAAGGCCAAATCACATATCGTGATACTACATGAAATAGTATCGAAATATTTGTAAAAATGAATATATTTACGTAATATCAAACTACATGATTAACGTGAAAAAGTCACTATTTTACCATATATGAGGATTTTACCTTCAAATCATAGAGCGAGGTTTCGTATTATTTAGATCCAAGAAAAGACATATGACAATGTTGTTTGCAATACAAATGATAAAAATCAATGTGTTTTCATTACAATTAACTAAAATGTTCCTGATTTTCCGTTTATATTACCGAGGGAAGATGTACACGTAAAACCGCTCTAATCCGGCTGAAACGTCGATATATGCAATAAAAACCGAACTTCTCCCCTTTTCAATATCTTACTCAGTATTTTAACGGGAAACAAATAGATGATTGAAAAGTAAGTATTTAAGGTTATTATCTAATCAATTATGTGTTTGCATCATTTTTATCGTATATAAATTAATTAATACCCATAGACTGTAAATTCACAAAAACGTGGAAAACGGCAAAATATTGCCTAATTTAATGATATTTTGTTTAAGTCACATAAAGGAAAAAGGGATGATAAACGTCAAAATATTGCTAAATTCGACGATTTTTCGTACGAAACAAAATGCAAGACAACTTGCTTAAAATGCAATATTATGTGAAATTCTGAGATTTGAAGGCGAAATCACATATCGTGAAACTACATGAAATAGAATCGAAATATTAGTAAAAATTAATATATTTACGTAGTATCAAACTACATGAAAAACGTGAAAAAAGTCACTATTTAACCATATTTGAGGATTTTAACTTCAAACCATAGCGCGAGGTTTCGTATTATTTAGATCCAAGAAAAGACATATGACAATGTTGTTTGCAATACAAATGATAAAAATCAATGTGTTTTCATTAGAATTAACTAAAATGTTCCTGATTTTCCGTTTCATATTACCGAGGGAAGATGTACACGTAAAACCGCTCTAATCCGGCTGAAACGTCGATATATGCAATAAAAACCGAACTTCTCCACTTTTCAATATCTTACTCAGTATTTTAACGGGAAACAAATAGATGATTGAAAATGAAGTATTTAAGGTTATTATCATTAATCATTAATCATAATTATGTGTTTGCATTCATTGTTATCGTATATATAATTAATTAATACCAATAAACTGAAAATTCACATAAACGTGGAAAAACGGCAAAATATGGCCTAATTCGATGATATTTTGTTTAAATCACATAAAGGAAAAGGGGATGATAAACGTCAAAATATTGCTAAATTGGATGATTTTTCGTGCGAAACAAAATGCAAGTAAACTTGCTTAAAATGCAATATTATGCGAAATTCTGAGATTTGAAGGCCAAATCACATATCGTGATACTACATGAAATAGAATCGAAATATTGGTAAAAATGAATATATTTACGTAGTATCAAACTACATGATAAACGTGAAAAAAGTCACTATTTAACCATATTTGAGGATTTTAACTTCAAATCATAGAGCGAGCTTTCGTATTATTTAGATCCAAGAATAGACATATGACAATGTTGTTTCCAATACAAATGATAAAAATCAATGTGTTTTCATTACAATTAACTAAAATGTTCCTGATTTTCCGTTTACATTACCGAGGGAAGATGTACACGTAAAACCGCTCTAATCCGGCTGAAACGTCGATATATGCAATAAAAACCGAACTTCTCCCCTTTTCAATATCTTACTCAGTATTTTAACGAGAAACAAATAGTTGATTGAAAATGAAGTATTTAAGGTTATTATCTAATCAATTATGTGTTTGCATAATTTTTATCGTATATATATGAATTAATACCCATAGACTGAAAATTCACAAAAACGTGGAAAACGGCAAAATATTGCCTAATTCGATGATATTTTGTTTAAGTCACATAAAGGAAAAAAGGATGATAAACGTCAAAATATTGCTAAATTCGATGATTTTTCGTACGATACAAAATGCAAGAAAACTTGCTTAAAATGCAATATTATGCAAAATTCTGAGATTTGAAGGCCAAATCACATATCGTGATACTACATGAAATAGAATCGAAATATTGGTAAAAATGAATATATTTACGTAGTATCAAACTACATGAAAAACGTGAAAAAAGTCACTATTTAACCATATTTGAGGATTTTTACTTCAAATCATAGCGCGAGGTTTCGTATTATTTAGATCCAAGAAAAGACATATGACAATGTTGTTTGCAATACAAATGATAAAAATCAATGTGTTTTCATTAGAATTAACTAAAATGTTCCTGATTTTCCGTTTATATTACCGAGGGAAGATGTACACGTAAAACCGCACTAATCCGGCTGAAACGTCGATATATGCAATAAAAACCGAATTTCTCAACTTTTCAATATCTTACTCAGTATTTTAACGAGAAACAAATAGTTGATTGAAAATGTAGTATTTAAGGTTATTATCTAATCATTTTAATCATTAATCATAATAATTAGGTGTTTGCATCATTTTTATCGTACATATAATGAATTAATACCAATAAACTGAAAATTCACATAAACGTGGAAAAACTGCAAAATATTGCCTAATTCGATGATATTTTGTTTAAATTACATAAAGGAAAAGGGGATGATAAACGTCAAAATATTGCTAAATTCGATGATTTTTCGTACGAAACAAAATGCAAGAAAACTTGCTTAAAATGCAATATTATGCGAAATTCTGAGATTTGAAGGCCAAATCAGATATCGTGATACTACATGAAATAGTATCGAAATATTGGTAAAAATTAATATATTTACGTAATATCAAACTACATGATTAACGTGTAAATGTTACTATTTTACCATATATGAGGATTTTACCTTCAAATCATAGAGCGAGGTTTCGTATTATTTAGATCCATGAAAAGACATATGACAATGTTGTTTCCAATACAAATGATAAAAATCAATGTGTTTTCATTAGAATTAACTAAAATGTTCCTGATTTTCCGTTTATATTACCTAGGGAAGATGTACACGTAAAACCGCTCTAATCCGGCTGAAACGTCGATATATGCAATAAAAACTGAACTTCTCCCCTTTTCAATATCTTACTCAGTATTTTAACGAGAAACAAATAGTTGATTGAAAATGAAGTTTTTAAGGTTATTATCTAATCATTTTATTCATTAATCATAATTATTATGTGTTTGCATTATTTTTATCGTATATATAATGAATTAATACCAATAAACTGAAAATTCACATAAACGTGGAAAAACGGCAAAATATTACCTAATTCGATGATATTTTGTTTAAATCACATAAAGGAAAAGGGGATGATAAACGTCAAAATATTGCTAAATTGGATGATTTTTCGTACGAAACAAAATGCAAGTAAACTTGCTTAAAATGCAATATTATGCGAAATTCTGAGATTTGAAGGCCAAATCACATATCGTGATACTACATGAAATAGAATCGAAATATTGGTAAAAATGAATATATTTACGTTGTATCAAACTACATGATAAACGTTAAAAAAGTCACTATTTAACCATATTTGAGGATTTTAACTTCAAATCATAGAGCGAGCTTTCGTATTATTTAGATCCAAGAAAATACATATGACAATGTTGTTTCCAATACAAATGATAAAAATCAATGTGTTTTCATTACAATTAACTAAAATGTTCCTGATTTTCCGTTCACATTACCGAGGGAAGATGTACACGTAAAACCGCTCTAATCCGGCTGAAACGTCGATATATGCAATAAAAACCGAACTTCTCCCCTTTTCAATATCTTACTCAATATTTTAACGAGAAACAAATAGATGATTGAAAATGAAGTATTTAAGGTTATTATCTAATCAATTATGTGTTTGCATCATTTTTATCGTATATAAATGAATTAATACTCAGACTGTAAATTCACAAAAACGTGGAAAACGGCAAAATATTGCCTAATTCAATGATATTTTGTTTAAGTCACATAAAGGAAAAAGGGATGATAAACGTCAAAATATTGCTAAATTCGACGATTTTTCGTACGAAACAAAATGCAAGACAACTTGCTTAAAATGCAATATTATGTGAAATTCTGAGATTTGAAGGCCAAATCACATATCGTGAAACTACATGAAATAGAATCAAAATATTAGTAAAAATAAATATATTTACGTAGTATCAAACTACATGAAAAACGTGAAAAAAGTCACTATTTAACCATATTTGAGGATTTTAACTTCAACTCATAGAGCGAGGTTTCGTATTATCTAGATCCAAGAAAAGACATATGACAATGTTGTTTCCAATACAAATGATAAAAATCAATGTGTTTTCACTAGAATTAACTAAAATATTCCTGATTTTTCGTTTATATTACCGAGGGAAGATGTACACGTAAAACCGCTCTAATCCGGCTGAAACGTCGATATATGCAATAAAAAACGAACTTCTCCCCTTTTCAATATCTTACTCTGTATTTTAACGAGAAACAAATAGATGATTGAAAATGAAGTATTTAAGGTTATTATCTAATCATTTTAATCATTAATCATAATTATTATGTGTTTGCATCATTTTTATCGTACATATAATGAATTAATACCAATAAACTGAAAATTCACATAAACGTGGAAAAACTGCAAAATATTGCCTAATTCGATGATATTTTGTTTAAATTACATAAAGGAAAAGGGGATGATAAACGTCAAAATATTGCTAAATTCGATGATTTTTCGTACGAATCAAAATGCAAGAAAACTTGCTTAAAATGCAATATTATGCGAAATTCTGAGATTTGAAGGCCAAATCAGATATCGTGATACTACATGAAATAGAATCGAAATATTGGTAAAAATGAATATATTTACGTAGTATCAAACTACATGATAAACGTGAAAAAGTCACTATTTAACCATATTTGAGGATTTTAACTTCAAATCATAGAGCGAGCTTTCGTATTATTTAGATCCAAGAAAAGACATATGACAATGTTGTTTCCAATACAAATGATAAAAATCAATGTGTTTTCATTACAATTAACTAAAATGTTCCTGATTTTCCTTTCACATTACCGAGGGAAGATGTACACGTAAAACCGCTCTAATCCGGCTGAAACGTCGATATATGCAATAAAAAACGAACTTCTCCCCTTTTCAATATCTTACTCAGTATTTTAACGAGAAACAAATAGATGAATGAAAATGAAGTATTTAAGGTTATTATCTAATCATTTTAATCATTAATCATAATTATTATGTGTTTGCATCATTTTTATCGTACATATAATGAATTAATACCAATAAACTGAAAATTCACATAAACGTGGAAAAACTGCCAAATATTGCCTAATTCGATGATATTTTGTTTAAATTACATAAAGGAAAAGGGGATGATAAACGTCAAAATATTGCTAAATTCGATGATTTTTCGTACGAATCAAAATGCAAGAAAACTTGCTTAAAATGCAATATTATGCGAAATTCTGAGATTTGAAGGCCAAATCAGATATCGTGATTCTACATGAAATAGTATCGAAATATTGGTAAAAATTAATATATTTACGTAATATCAAACTACATGATTAACGTGAAAAAGTCACTATTTTACCATATTTGAGGATTTTACCTTCAAATCATAGAGCGAGGTTTCGTATTATTTAGATCCAAGAAAAGACATATGACAATGTTGTTTCCAATACAAATGATAAAAATCAATGTGTTTTCATTAGAATTAACTAAAATGTTCCTGATTTTCCGTTTATATTACCTAGGGAAGATGTACACGTAAAACCGCTCTAATCCGGCTGAAACGTCGATATATGCAATAAAAACTGAACTTCTCCCCTTTTCAATATCTTACTCAGTATTTTAACGAGAAACAAATAGTTGATTGAAAATGAAATTTTTAAGGTTATTATCTAATCATTTTAATCATTAATCATAATTATTATGTGTTTGCATTATTTTTATCGTATATATAATGAATTAATACCAATAAACTGAAAATTCACATAAACGTGGAAAAACGGCAAAATATTGCCTAATTCGATGATATTTTGTTTAAGTCACATAAAGGAAAAGGGGATGATAAACGTCAAAATATTGCTAAATTCGATGATTTTTCGTACGAAACAAAATGCAAGTAAACTTGCTTAAAATGCAATATTATGCGAAATTCTGAGATTTGAAGGCCGAATCACATATCGTGATACTACATGAAATAGAATCGAAATATTGGTAAAAATGAATATATTTACGTAGTATCAAACTACATGATAAACGTGAAAAAAGTCACTATTTAACCATATTTGAGGATTTTAACTTCAAATCATAGAGCGAGCTTTCGTATTATTTAGATCCAAGAAAAGACATATGACAATGTTGTTTGCAATACAAATGATAAAAATCAATGTGTTTTCATTAGAATTAACTAAAATGTTCCTGATTTTCCGTTTATATTACCGAGGGAAGATGTACACGTAAAACCGCTCTAATCCGGCTGAAACGTCGATATATGCAATAAAAACCGAATTTCTCAACTTTTCAATATCTTACTCAGTATTTTAACGAGAAACAAATAGTTGATTGAAAATGAAGTATTTAAGGTTATTATCTAATCATTTTAATCATTAATCATAATTATTATGTGTTTGCATCATTTTTATCGTACATATAATGAAATAATACCAATAAACTGAAAATTCACATAAACGTGGAAAAACTGCAAAATATTGCCTAATTCGATGATATTTTGTTTAAATTACATAAAGAAAAAGGGGATGATAAACGTCAAAATATTGCTAAATTCGATGATTTTTCGTACGAAACAAAATGCAAGAAAACTTGCTTAAAATGCAATATTATGCGAAATTCTGAGATTTGAAGGCCAAATCAGATATCGTGATACTACATGAAATAGTATCGAAATATTGGTAAAAATTAATATATTTACGTAATATCAAACTACATGATTAACGTGAAAAAGTCACTATTTTACCATATTTGAGGATTTTACCTTCAAATCATAGAGCGAGGTTTCGTATTATTTAGATCCAAGAAAAGACATATGACAATGTTGTTTCCAATACAAATGATAAAAATCAATGTGTTTTCATTACAATTAACTAAAATGTTCCTGATTTTCCGTTCACATTACCGAGGGAAGATGTACACGTAAAACCGCTCTAATCCGGCTGAAACGTCGATATATGCAATAAAAAACGAACTTCTCCCCTTTTCAATATCTTACTCAGTATTTTAACGAGAACAAATAGATGATTGAAAATGAAGTATTTAAGGTTATTATCTAATCATTTTAATCATTAATCATAATTATTATGTGTTTGCATCATTTTTATCGTACATATAATGAAATAATACCAATAAACTGAAAATTCACATAAACGTGGAAAAACTGCAAAATATTGCCTAATTCGATGATATTTTGTTTAAATTACATAAAGGAAAAGGGGATGATAAACGTCAAAATATTGCTAAATTCGATGATTTTTCGTACGAAACAAAATGCAAGAAAACTTGCTTAAAATGCAATATTATATGAAATTCTGAGATTTGAAGGACAAATCACATATCGTGATACTACATGAAATAGTATCGAAATATTGGTAAAAATTAATATATTTACGTAATATCAAACTACATGATTAACGTGAAAAAGTCACTATTTTACCATATTTGAGGATTTTAACTTCAAATCATTGAGCGAGCTTTCGTATTATTTAGATCCAAGAAAAGACATATGACAATGTTGTTTCCAATACAAATGATAAAAATCAATGTGTTTTCATTAGAATTAACTAAAATGTTCCTGATTTTCCGTTTATATTACCGAGGGAAGATGTACACGTAAAACCGCTCTAATCCGGCTGAAACGTCGATATATGCAATAAAAACCGAACTTCTCCCCTTTTCAATATCTTACTCAGTATTTTAACGAGAAACAAATAGTTGATTGAAAATGAAGTATTTAAGGTTATTATCTAATCATTTTAATCATTTATCATAATTATTATGTGTTTGCATCATTTTTATCGTATATATAATGAATTAATACTAATAAACTTAAAATTCACATAAACGTGGAAAAACGGCAAAATATTGCCTAATTCGATGATATTTTGTTTAAATCACATAAAGGAAAAGGGGATGATAAACGTCAAAATATTGCTAAATTCGATGATTTTTCGTACGAAACAAAATGCAAGAAAACTTGCTTAAAATGCAATATTATGCGAAATTCTGAGATTTGAAGGCCAAATCACATATCGTGATACTACATGAAATAGTATCGAAATATTGGTAAAAATGAATATATTTACCTAATATCAAACTACATGATTAACGTGAAAAAGTCACTATTTTACCATATATGAGGATTTTACCTTCAAATCATAGAGCGAGGTTTCGTATTATTTAGATCCAAGAAAAGACATATGACAATGTTGTTTGCAATACAAATGATAAAAATCAATGTGTTTTCATTACAATTAACTAAAATGTTCCTGATTTTACGTTTATATTACCGAGGGAAGATGTACACGTAAAACCGCTCTAATCCGGCTGAAACGTCGATAAATGCAATAAAAACCGAATTTCTCAACTTTTCAATATCTTACTCAGTATTTTAACGAGAAACAAATAGATGATTGAAAATGAAGTATTTAAGGTTATTATCTAATCAATTATGTGTTTGCATAATTTTTATCGTATATATATGAATTAATACCCATAGACTGAAAATTCACAAAAACGTGGAAAAACGGCAAAATATTGCCTAATTCGATGATATTTTGTTTAAGTCGCATAAAGGAAAAAAGGATGATAAACGTCAAAATATTGCTAAATTCGATGATTTTTCGTACGAAACAAAATGCAAGAAAACTTGCTTAAAATGCAATATTATGCAAAATTCTGAGATTTGAAGGCCAAATCACATATCGTGATACTACATGAAATAGAATCGAAATATTGGTAAAAATGAATATATTTACGTAGTATCAAACTACACGAAAAACGTGAAAAAAGTCACTATTTAACCATATTTGAAGATTTTAACTTCAAATCATAGCGCGAGGTTTCGTATTATTTAGATCCAAGAAAAGACATATGACAATGTTGTTTGCAATACAAATGATAAAAATCAATGTGTTTTCATTAGAATTAACTAAAATGTTCCTGATTTTCCGTTTATACTACCGAGGGAAGATGTACACGTAAAACCGCTCTAATCCGGCTGAAACGTCGATATATGCAATAAAAACCGAATTTCTCAACTTTTCAATATCTTACTCAGTATTTTAACGAGAAACAAATAGTTGGTTGAAAATGAAGTATTTAAGGTTATTATCTAATCATTTTAATCATTATTCATAATTATTATGTGTTTGCATCATTTTTATCGTACATATAATGAATTAATACCAATAAACTGAAAATTCACATAAACATGGAAAAACTGCAAAATATTGCCTAATTCGATGATATTTTGTTTAAATTACGTAAAGGAAAAGGGGATGATAAACGTCAAAATATTGCTAAATTCGATGATTTTTCGTACGAAACAAAATGCAAGAAAACTTGCTTAAAATGCAATATTATGCGAAATTCTGAGATTTGAAGGCCAAATCACATATCGTGATACTACATGAAATAGTATCGAAATATTGGTAAAAATGAATATATTTACGTAATATCAAACTACATGATTAACGTGAAAAAGTCACTATTTTACCATATATGAGGATTTTACCTTCAAATCATAGAGCGAGGTTTCGTATTATTTAGATCCAAGAAAAGACATATGACAATGTTGTTTCCAATACAAATGATAAAAATCAATGTGTTTTCATTAGAATTAACTAAAATGTTCCTGATTTTCCGTTTATATTACCTAGGGAAGATGTACACGTAAAACCGCTCTAATCCGGCTGAAACGTCGATATATGCAATAAAAACTGAACTTCTCCCCTTTTCAATATCTTACTCAGTATTTTAACGAGAAACAAATAGTTGATTGAAAATGAAGTATTTAAGGTTATTATCTAATCATTTTAATCATTAATCATAATTATTATGTGTTTGCATCATTTTTATCGTACATATAATGAATCAATACCAATAAACTGAAAATTCACATAAACGTGGAAAAACTGCAAAATATTGCCTAATTCGATGATATTTTGTTTAAATTACATAAAAGAAAAGGGGATGATAAACGTCAAAATATTGCTAAATTCGATGATTTTTCGTACGAACCAAAATGCAAGAAAACTTGCTTAAAATGCAATATTATGCGAAATTCTGAGATTTGAAGGCCAAATCACATATCGTGATACTACATGAAATAGTATCGAAATATTGGTAAAAATTAATATATTTACGTAATATCAAACTACATGATTAACGTGAAAAAGTCACTATTTTACCATATTTGAGGATTTTACCTTCAAATCATAGAGCGAGGTTTCGTATTATTTAGATCCAAGAAAAGACATATGACAATGTTGTTTCCAATACAAATGATAAAAATCAATGTGTTTTCATTAGAATTAACTAAAATGTTCCTGATTTTCCGTTTATATTACCTAGGGAAGATGTACACGTAAAACCGCTCTAATCCGGCTGAAACGTCGATATATGCAATAAAAACTGAACTTCTCCCCTTTTCAATATCTTATTCAGTATTTTAACGAGAAACAAATAGTTGATTGAAAATAAAGTTTTTCAGGTTATTATCTAATCATTTTAATCATTAATCATAATTATTATGTGTTTGCATTATTTTTATCGTATATATAATGAATTAATACCAATAAACTGAAAATTCACATAAACGTGGAAAAACGACAAAATATTACCTAATTCGATGATATTTTGTTTAAATCACATAAAGGAAAAGGGGATGATAAACGTCAAAATATTGCTAAATTGGATGATTTTTCGTACGAAACAAAATGCAAGTAAACTTGCTTAAAATGCAATATTATGCGAAATTCTGAGATTTGAAGGCCAAATCACATATCGTGATACTACATGAAATAGAATCGAAATATTGGTAAAAATGAATATATTTACGTAGTATCAAACTACATGATAAACGTGAAAAAAGTCACTATTTAACCATATTTGAGGATTTTAACTTCAAATCATAGAGCGAGCTTTCGTATTATTTAGATCCAAGAAAAGACATATGACAATGTTGTTTCCAATACAAATGATAAAAATCAATGTGTTTTCATTACAATTAACTAAAATGTTCCTGATTTTCCGTTCACATTACCGAGGGAAGATGTACACGTAAAACCGCTCTAATCCGGCTGAAACGTCGATATATGCAATAAAAAACGAACTTCTCCCCTTTTCAATATCTTACTCAGTATTTTAACGAGAAACAAATAGATGAATGAAAATGAAGTATTTAAGGTTATTATCTAATCATTTTAATCATTAATCATAATTATTATGTGTTTGCATCATTTTTATCGTACATATAATGAATTAATACCAATAAACTGAAAATTCACATAAACGTGGAAAAACTGCCAAATATTGCCTAATTCGATGATATTTTGTTTAAATTACATAAAGGAAAAGGGGATGATAAACGTCAAAATATTGCTAAATTCGATGATTTTTCGTACGAATCAAAATGCAAGAAAACTTGCTTAAAATGCAATATTATGCGAAATTCTGAGATTTGAATGCCAAATCAGATATCGTGATTCTACATGAAATAGTATCGAAATATTGGTAAAAATTAATATATTTACGTAATATCAAACTACATGATTAACGTGAAAAAGTCACTATTTTACCATATTTGAGGATTTTACCTTCAAATCATAGAGCGAGGTTTCGTATTATTTAGATCCAAGAAAAGACATATGACAATGTTGTTTCCAATACAAATGATAAAAATCAATGTGTTTTCATTAGAATTAACTAAAATGTTCCTGATTTTCCGTTTATATTACCTAGGGAAGATGTACACGTAAAACCGCTCTAATCCGGCTGAAACGTCGATATATGCAATAAAAACTGAACTTCTCCCCTTTTCAATATCTTACTCAGTATTTTAACGAGAAACAAATAGTTGATTGAAAATGAAATTTTTAAGGTTATTATCTAATCATTTTAATCATTAATCATAATTATTATGTGTTTGCATTATTTTTATCGTATATATAATGAATTAATACCAATAAACTGAAAATTCACATAAACGTGGAAAAACGGCAAAATATTGCCTAATTCGATGATATTTTGTTTAAGTCACATAAAGGAAAAGGGGATGATAAACGTCAAAATATTGCTAAATTGGATGATTTTTCGTACGAAACAAAATGCAAGTAAACTTGCTTAAAATGCAATATTATGCGAAATTCTGAGATTTGAAGGCCGAATCACATATCGTGATACTACATGAAATAGATTCGAAATATTGGTAAAAATGAATATATTTACGTAGTATCAAACTACATGATAAACGTGAAAAAAGTCACTATTTAACCATATTTGAGGATTTTAACTTCAAATCATAGAGCGAGCTTTCGTATTATTTAGATCCAAGAAAAGACATATGACAATGTTGTTTGCAATACAAATGATAAAAATCAATGTGTTTTCATTAGAATTAACTAAAATGTTCCTGATTTTCCGTTTATATTACCGAGGGAAGATGTACACGTAAAACCGCTCTAATCCGGCTGAAACGTCGATATATGCAATAAAAACCGAATTTCTCAACTTTTCAATATCTTACTCAGTATTTTAACGAGAAACAAATAGTTGATTGAAAATGAAGTATTTAAGGTTATTATCTAATCATTTTAATCATTAATCATAATTATTATGTGTTTGCATCATTTTTATCGTACATATAATGAAATAATACCAATAAACTGAAAATTCACATAAACGTGGAAAAACTGCAAAATATTGCCTAATTCGATGATATTTTGTTTAAATTACATAAAGGAAAAGGGGATGATAAACGTCAAAATATTGCTAAATTCGATGATTTTTCGTACGAAACAAAATGCAAGAAAACTTGCTTAAAATGCAATATTATGCGAAATTCTGAGATTTGAAGGCCAAATCACATATCGTGATACTACATGAAATAGTATCGAAATATTGGTAAAAATGAATATATTTACGTAATATCAAACTACATGATTAACGTGAAAAAGTCACTATTTTACCATATATGAGGATTTTACCTTCAAATCATAGAGCGAGGTTTCGTATTATTTAGATCCAAGAAAAGACATATGACAATGTTGTTTCCAATACAAATGATAAAAATCAATGTGTTTTCATTAGAATTAACTAAAATGTTCCTGATTTTCCGTTTATATTACCTAGGGAAGATGTACACGTAAAACCGCTCTAATCCGGCTGAAACGTCGATATATGCAATAAAAACTGAACTTCTCCCCTTTTCAATATCTTACTCAGTATTTTAACGAGAAACAAATAGTTGATTGAAAATGAAGTATTTAAGGTTATTATCTAATCATTTTAATCATTAATCATAATTATTATGTGTTTGCATCATTTTTATCGTACATATAATGAATCAATACCAATAAACTGAAAATTCACATAAACGTGGAAAAACTGCAAAATATTGCCTAATTCGATGATATTTTGTTTAAATTACATAAAAGAAAAGGGGATGATAAACGTCAAAATATTGCTAAATTCGATGATTTTTCGTACGAACCAAAATGCAAGAAAACTTGCTTAAAATGCAATATTATGCGAAATTCTGAGATTTGAAGGCCAAATCACATATCGTGATACTACATGAAATAGTATCGAAATATTGGTAAAAATTAATATATTTACGTAATATCAAACTACATGATTAACGTGAAAAAGTCACTATTTTACCATATTTGAGGATTTTACCTTCAAATCATAGAGCGAGGTTTCGTATTATTTAGATCCAAGAAAAGACATATGACAATGTTGTTTCCAATACAAATGATAAAAATCAATGTGTTTTCATTAGAATTAACTAAAATGTTCCTGATTTTCCGTTTATATTACCTAGGGAAGATGTACACGTAAAACCGCTCTAATCCGGCTGAAACGTCGATATATGCAATAAAAACTGAACTTCTCCCCTTTTCAATATCTTACTCAGTATTTTAACGAGAAACAAATAGTTGATTGAAAATGAAGTTTTTCAGGTTATTATCTAATCATTTTAATCATTAATCATAATTATTATGTGTTTGCATTATTTTTATCGTATATATAATGAATTAATACCAATAAACTGAAAATTCACATAAACGTGGAAAAACGACAAAATATTACCTAATTCGATGATATTTTGTTTAAATCACATAAAGGAAAAGGGGATGATAAACGTCAAAATATTGCTAAATTGGATGATTTTTCGTACGAAACAAAATGCAAGTAAACTTGCTTAAAATGCAATATTATGCGAAATTCTGAGATTTGAAGGCCAAATCACATATCGTGATACTACATGAAATAGAATCGAAATATTGGTAAAAATTAATATATTTACGTAGTATCAAACTACATGATAAACGTGAAAAAAGTCACTATTAACCATATTTGAGGATTTTAACTTCAAATCATAGAGCGAGCTTTCGTATTATTTAGATCCAAGAAAAGACATATGACAATGTTGTTTCCAATACAAATGATAAAAATCAATGTGTTTTCATTAGAATTAACTAAAATGTTCCTGATTTTCCGTTCACATTACCGAGGGAAGATGTACACGTAAAACCGCTCTAATCCGGCTGAAACGTCGATATATGCAATAAAAAACGAACTTCTCCCCTTTTCAATATCTTACTCAGTATTTTAACGAGAAACAAATAGATGAATGAAAATGAAGTATTTAAGGTTATTATCTAATCATTTTAATCATTAATCATAATTATTATGTGTTTGCATCATTTTTATCGTACATATAATGAATTAATACCAATAAACTGAAAATTCACATAAACGTGGAAAAACTGCCAAATATTGCCTAATTCGATGATATATTTTGTTTAAATTACATAAAGGAAAAGGGGATGATAAACGTCAAAATATTGCTAAATTCGATGATTTTTCGTACGAATCAAAATGCAAGAAAACTTGCTTAAAATGCAATATTATGCGAAATTCTGAGATTTGAATGCCAAATCAGATATCGTGATTCTACATGAAATAGTATCGAAATATTGGTAAAAATTAATATATTTACGTAATATCAAACTACATGATTAACGTGAAAAAGTCACTATTTTACCATATTTGAGGATTTTACCTTCAAATCATAGAGCGAGGTTTCGTATTATTTAGATCCAAGAAAAGACATATGACAATGTTGTTTCCAATACAAATGATAAAAATCAATGTGTTTTCATTAGAATTAACTAAAATGTTCCTGATTTTCCGTTTATATTACCTAGGGAAGATGTACACGTAAAACCGCTCTAATCCGGCTGAAACGTCGATATATGCAATAAAAACTGAACTTCTCCCCTTTTCAATATCTTACTCAGTATTTTAACGAGAAACAAATAGTTGATTGAAAATGAAATTTTTAAGGTTATTATCTAATCATTTTAATCATTAATCATAATTATTATGTGTTTGCATTATTTTTATCGTATATATAATGAATTAATACCAATAAACTGAAAATTCACATAAACGTGGAAAAACGGCAAAATATTGCCTAATTCGATGATATTTTGTTTAAGTCACATAAAGGAAAAGGGGATGATAAACGTCAAAATATTGCTAAATTGGATGATTTTTCGTACGAAACAAAATGCAAGTAAACTTGCTTAAAATGCAATATTATGCGAAATTCTGAGATTTGAAGGCCGAATCACATATCGTGATACTACATGAAATAGATTCGAAATATTGGTAAAAATGAATATATTTACGTAGTATCAAACTACATGATAAACGTGAAAAAAGTCACTATTTAACCATATTTGAGGATTTTAACTTCAAATCATAGAGCGAGCTTTCGTATTATTTAGATCCAAGAAAAGACATATGACAATGTTGTTTGCAATACAAATGATAAAAATCAATGTGTTTTCATTAGAATTAACTAAAATGTTCCTGATTTTCCGTTTATATTACCGAGGGAAGATGTACACGTAAAACCGCTCTAATCCGGCTGAAACGTCGATATATGCAATAAAAACCGAATTTCTCAACTTTTCAATATCTTACTCAGTATTTTAACGAGAAACAAATAGTTGATTGAAAATGAAGTATTTAAGGTTATTATCTAATCATTTTAATCATTAATCATAATTATTATGTGTTTGCATCATTTTTATCGTACATATAATGAAATAATACCAATAAACTGAAAATTCACATAAACGTGGAAAAACTGCAAAATATTGCCTAATTCGATGATATTTTGTTTAAATTACATAAAGGAAAAGGGGATGATAAACGTCAAAATATTGCTAAATTCGATGATTTTTCGTACGAAACAAAATGCAAGAAAACTTGCTTAAAATGCAATATTATGCGAAATTCTGAGATTTGAAGGCCAAATCAGATATCGTGATACTACATGAAATAGTATCGAAATATTGGTAAAAATTACAATATTTACGTAATATCAAACTACATGATTAACGTGAAAAAGTCACTATTTTACCATATTTGAGGATTTTACCTTCAAATCATAGAGCGAGGTTTCGTATTATTTAGATCCAAGAAAAGACATATGACAATGTTGTTTCCAATACAAATGATAAAAATCAATGTGTTTTCATTAGAATTAACTAAAATGTTCCTGATTTTCCGTTTATATTACCTAGGGAAGATGTACACGTAAAACCGCTCTAATCCGGCTGAAACGTCGATATATGCAATAAAAACTGAACTTCTCCCCTTTTCAATATCTTACTCAGTATTTTAACGAGAAACAAATAGTTGATTGAAAATGAAATTTTTAAGGTTATTATCTAATCATTTTAATCATTAATCATAATTATTATGTGTTTGCATTATTTTTATCGTATATATAATGAATTAATACCAATAAACTGAAAATTCACATAAACGTGGAAAAACGGCAAAATATTGCCTAATTCGATGATATTTTGTTTAAGTCACATAAAGGAAAAGGGGATGATAAACGTCAAAATATTGCTAAATTGGATGATTTTTCGTACGAAACAAAATGCAAGTAAACTTGCTTAAAATGCAATATTATGCGAAATTCTGAGATTTGAAGGCCGAATCACATATCGTGATACTACATGAAATAGATTCGAAATATTGGTAAAAATGAATATATTTACGTAGTATCAAACTACATGATAAACGTGAAAAAAGTCACTATTTAACCATATTTGAGGATTTTAACTTCAAATCATAGAGCGAGCTTTCGTATTATTTAGATCCAAGAAAAGACATATGACAATGTTGTTTGCAATACAAATGATAAAAATCAATGTGTTTTCATTAGAATTAACTAAAATGTTCCTGATTTTCCGTTTATATTACCGAGGGAAGATGTACACGTAAAACCGCTCTAATCCGGCTGAAACGTCGATATATGCAATAAAAACCGAATTTCTCAACTTTTCAATATCTTACTCAGTATTTTAACGAGAAACAAATAGTTGATTGAAAATGAAGTATTTAAGGTTATTATCTAATCATTTTAATCATTAATCATAATTATTATGTGTTTGCATCATTTTTATCGTACATATAATGAAATAATACCAATAAACTGAAAATTCACATAAACGTGGAAAAACTGCAAAATATTGCCTAATTCGATGATATTTTGTTTAAATTACATAAAGGAAAAGGGGATGATAAACGTCAAAATATTGCTAAATTCGATGATTTTTCGTACGAAACAAAATGCAAGAAAACTTGCTTAAAATGCAATATTATGCGAAATTCTGAGATTTGAAGGCCAAATCACATATCGTGATACTACATGAAATAGTATCGAAATATTGGTAAAAATGAATATATTTACGTAATATCAAACTACATGATTAACGTGAAAAAGTCACTATTTTACCATATATGAGGATTTTACCTTCAAATCATAGAGCGAGGTTTCGTATTATTTAGATCCAAGAAAAGACATATGACAATGTTGTTTCCAATACAAATGATAAAAATCAATGTGTTTTCATTAGAATTAACTAAAATGTTCCTGATTTTCCGTTTATATTACCTAGGGAAGATGTACACGTAAAACCGCTCTAATCCGGCTGAAACGTCGATATATGCAATAAAAACTGAACTTCTCCCCTTTTCAATATCTTACTCAGTATTTTAACGAGAAACAAATAGTTGATTGAAAATGAAGTATTTAAGGTTATTATCTAATCATTTTAATCATTAATCATAATTATTATGTGTTTGCATCATTTTTATCGTACATATAATGAATCAATACCAATAAACTGAAAATTCACATAAACGTGGAAAAACTGCAAAATATTGCCTAATTCGATGATATTTTGTTTAAATTACATAAAAGAAAAGGGGATGATAAACGTCAAAATATTGCTAAATTCGATGATTTTTCGTACGAACCAAAATGCAAGAAAACTTGCTTAAAATGCAATATTATGCGAAATTCTGAGATTTGAAGGCCAAATCACATATCGTGATACTACATGAAATAGTATCGAAATATTGGTAAAAATTAATATATTTACGTAATATCAAACTACATGATTAACGTGAAAAAGTCACTATTTTACCATATTTGAGGATTTTACCTTCAAATCATAGAGCGAGGTTTCGTATTATTTAGATCCAAGAAAAGACATATGACAATGTTGTTTCCAATACAAATGATAAAAATCAATGTGTTTTCATTAGAATTAACTAAAATGTTCCTGATTTTCCGTTTATATTACCTAGGGAAGATGTACACGTAAAACCGCTCTAATCCGGCTGAAACGTCGATATATGCAATAAAAACTGAACTTCTCCCCTTTTCAATATCTTACTCAGTATTTTAACGAGAAACAAATAGTTGATTGAAAATGAAGTTTTTCAGGTTATTATCTAATCATTTTAATCATTAATCATAATTATTATGTGTTTGCATTATTTTTATCGTATATATAATGAATTAATACCAATAAACTGAAAATTCACATAAACGTGGAAAAACGACAAAATATTACCTAATTCGATGATATTTTGTTTAAATCACATAAAGGAAAAGGGGATGATAAACGTCAAAATATTGCTAAATTGGATGATTTTTCGTACGAAACAAAATGCAAGTAAACTTGCTTAAAATGCAATATTATGCGAAATTCTGAGATTTGAAGGCCAAATCACATATCGTGATACTACATGAAATAGAATCGAAATATTGGTAAAAATTAATATATTTACGTAGTATCAAACTACATGATAAACGTGAAAAAAGTCACTATTAACCATATTTGAGGATTTTAACTTCAAATCATAGAGCGAGCTTTCGTATTATTTAGATCCAAGAAAAGACATATGACAATGTTGTTTCCAATACAAATGATAAAAATCAATGTGTTTTCATTAGAATTAACTAAAATGTTCCTGATTTTCCGTTCACATTACCGAGGGAAGATGTACACGTAAAACCGCTCTAATCCGGCTGAAACGTCGATATATGCAATAAAAAACGAACTTCTCCCCTTTTCAATATCTTACTCAGTATTTTAACGAGAAACAAATAGATGAATGAAAATGAAGTATTTAAGGTTATTATCTAATCATTTTAATCATTAATCATAATTATTATGTGTTTGCATCATTTTTATCGTACATATAATGAATTAATACCAATAAACTGAAAATTCACATAAACGTGGAAAAACTGCCAAATATTGCCTAATTCGATGATATATTTTGTTTAAATTACATAAAGGAAAAGGGGATGATAAACGTCAAAATATTGCTAAATTCGATGATTTTTCGTACGAATCAAAATGCAAGAAAACTTGCTTAAAATGCAATATTATGCGAAATTCTGAGATTTGAATGCCAAATCAGATATCGTGATTCTACATGAAATAGTATCGAAATATTGGTAAAAATTAATATATTTACGTAATATCAAACTACATGATTAACGTGAAAAAGTCACTATTTTACCATATTTGAGGATTTTACCTTCAAATCATAGAGCGAGGTTTCGTATTATTTAGATCCAAGAAAAGACATATGACAATGTTGTTTCCAATACAAATGATAAAAATCAATGTGTTTTCATTAGAATTAACTAAAATGTTCCTGATTTTCCGTTTATATTACCTAGGGAAGATGTACACGTAAAACCGCTCTAATCCGGCTGAAACGTCGATATATGCAATAAAAACTGAACTTCTCCCCTTTTCAATATCTTACTCAGTATTTTAACGAGAAACAAATAGTTGATTGAAAATGAAATTTTTAAGGTTATTATCTAATCATTTTAATCATTAATCATAATTATTATGTGTTTGCATTATTTTTATCGTATATATAATGAATTAATACCAATAAACTGAAAATTCACATAAACGTGGAAAAACGGCAAAATATTGCCTAATTCGATGATATTTTGTTTAAGTCACATAAAGGAAAAGGGGATGATAAACGTCAAAATATTGCTAAATTGGATGATTTTTCGTACGAAACAAAATGCAAGTAAACTTGCTTAAAATGCAATATTATGCGAAATTCTGAGATTTGAAGGCCGAATCACATATCGTGATACTACATGAAATAGATTCGAAATATTGGTAAAAATGAATATATTTACGTAGTATCAAACTACATGATAAACGTGAAAAAAGTCACTATTTAACCATATTTGAGGATTTTAACTTCAAATCATAGAGCGAGCTTTCGTATTATTTAGATCCAAGAAAAGACATATGACAATGTTGTTTGCAATACAAATGATAAAAATCAATGTGTTTTCATTAGAATTAACTAAAATGTTCCTGATTTTCCGTTTATATTACCGAGGGAAGATGTACACGTAAAACCGCTCTAATCCGGCTGAAACGTCGATATATGCAATAAAAACCGAATTTCTCAACTTTTCAATATCTTACTCAGTATTTTAACGAGAAACAAATAGTTGATTGAAAATGAAGTATTTAAGGTTATTATCTAATCATTTTAATCATTAATCATAATTATTATGTGTTTGCATCATTTTTATCGTACATATAATGAAATAATACCAATAAACTGAAAATTCACATAAACGTGGAAAAACTGCAAAATATTGCCTAATTCGATGATATTTTGTTTAAATTACATAAAGGAAAAGGGGATGATAAACGTCAAAATATTGCTAAATTCGATGATTTTTCGTACGAAACAAAATGCAAGAAAACTTGCTTAAAATGCAATATTATGCGAAATTCTGAGATTTGAAGGCCAAATCAGATATCGTGATACTACATGAAATAGTATCGAAATATTGGTAAAAATTACAATATTTACGTAATATCAAACTACATGATTAACGTGAAAAAGTCACTATTTTACCATATTTGAGGATTTTACCTTCAAATCATAGAGCGAGGTTTCGTATTATTTAGATCCAAGAAAAGACATATGACAATGTTGTTTCCAATACAAATGATAAAAATCAATGTGTTTTCATTAGAATTAACTAAAATGTTCCTGATTTTCCGTTTATATTACCTAGGGAAGATGTACACGTAAAACCGCTCTAATCCGGCTGAAACGTCGATATATGCAATAAAAACTGAACTTCTCCCCTTTTCAATATCTTACTCAGTATTTTAACGAGAAACAAATAGTTGATTGAAAATGAAGATTTTAAGGTTATTATCTAATCATTTTAATCATTAATCATAATTATTATGTGTTTGCATTATTTTTATCGTATATATAATGACTTAATACCAATAAACTGAAAATTCACATAAACGTGGAAAAACGACAAAATATTACCTAATTCGATGATATTTTGTTTAAATCACATAATGGAAAAGGGGATGATAAACGTCAAAATATTGCTAAATTGGATGATTTTTCGTACGAAACAAAATGCAAGTAAACTTGCTTAAAATGCAATATTATGCGAAATTCTGAGATTTGAAGGCCAAATCACATATCGTGATACTACATGAAATAGAATCGAAATATTGGTAAAAATGAATATATTTACGTAGTATCAAACTACATGATAAACGTGAAAAAAGTCACTATTTAACCATATTTGAGGATTTTAACTTCAAATCATAGAGCGAGCTTTCGTATTATTTAGATCCAAGAAAAGACATATGACAATGTTGTTTCCAATACAAATGATAAAAATCAATGTGTTTTCATTACAATTAACTAAAATGTTCCTGATTTTCCGTTCACATTACCGAGGGAAGATGTACACGTAAAACCGCTCTAATCCGGCTGAAACGTCGATATATGCAATAAAAAACGAACTTCTCCCCTTTTCAATATCTTACTCAGTATTTTAACGAGAAACAAATAGATGATTGAAAATGAAGTATTTAAGGTTATTATCTAATCATTTTAATCATTAATCATAATTATTATGTGTTTGCATCATTTTTATCGTACATATAATGAAATAATACCAATAAACTGAAAATTCACATAAACGTGGAAAAACTGCAAAATATTGCCTAATTCGATGATATTTTGTTTAAATTACATAAAGGAAAAGGGGATGATAAACGTCAAAATATTGCTAAATTCGATGATTTTTCGTACGAAACAAAATGCAAGAAAACTTGCTTAAAATGCAATATTATATGAAATTCTGAGATTTGAAGGCCAAATCACATATCGTGATACTACATGAAATAGTATCGAAATATTGGTAAAAATTAATATATTTACGTAATATCAAACTACATGATTAACGTGAAAAAGTCACTATTTTACCATATTTGAGGATTTTAACTTCAAATCATTGAGCGAGCTTTCGTATTATTTAGATCCAAGAAAAGACATATGACAATGTTGTTTCCAATACAAATGATAAAAATCAATGTGTTTTCATTAGAATTAACTAAAATGTTCCTGATTTTCCGTTTATATTACCGAGGGAAGATGTACACGTAAAACCGCTCTAATCCGGCTGAAACGTCGATATATGCAATAAAAACCGAATTTCTCAACTTTTCAATATCTTACTCAGTATTTTAACGAGAAACAAATAGTTGATTGAAAATGAAGTATTTAAGGTTATTATCTAATCATTTTAATCATTATTCATAATTATTATGTGTTTGCATCATTTTTATCGTACATATAATGAATTAATACCAATAAACTGAAAATTCACATAAACATGGAAAAACTGCAAAATATTGCCTAATTCGATGATATTTTGTTTAAATTACATAAAGGAAAAGGGGATGATAAACGTCAAAATATTGCTAAATTCGATGATTTTTCGTACGAAACAAAATGCAAGAAAACTTGCTTAAAATGCAATATTATGCGAAATTCTGAGATTTGAAGGCCAAATCACATATCGTGATACTACATGAAATAGTATCGAAATATTGGTAAAAATGAATATATTTACGTAATATCAAACTACATGATTAACGTGAAAAAGTCACTATTTTACCATATATGAGGATTTTACCTTCAAATCATAGAGCGAGGTTTCGCATTATTTAGATCCAAGAAAAGACATATGACAATGTTGTTTGCAATACAAATGATAAAAATCAATGTGTTTTCATTACAATTAACTAAAATGTTTCTGATTTTACGTTTATATTACCGAGGGAAGATGTACACGTAAAACCGCTCTAATCCGGCTGAAACGTCGATAAATGCAATAAAAACCGAATTTCTCAACTTTTCAATATCTTACTCAGTATTTTAACGAGAAACAAATAGATGATTGAAAATGAAGTATTTAAGGTTATTATCTAATCAATTATGTGTTTGCATAATTTTTATCGTATATATATGAATTAATACCCATAGACTGAAAATTCACAAAAACGTGGAAAAATGGCAAAATATTGCCTAATTCGATGATATTTTGTTTAAGTCACATAAAGGAAAAAAGGATGATAAACGTCAAAATATTGCTAAATTCGATGATTTTTCGTACGAAACAAAATGCAAGAAAACTTGCTTAAAATGCAATATTATGCAAAATTCTGAGATTTGAAGGCCAAATCACATATCGTGATACTACATGAAATAGAATCGAAATATTGGTAAAAATGAATATATTTACGTAGTATCAAACTACATGAAAAACGTGAAAAAAGTCACTATTTAACCATATTTGAAGATTTTAACTTCAAATCATAGCGCGAGGTTTCGTATTATTTAGATCCAAGAAAAGACATATGACAATGTTGTTTGCAATACAAATGATAAAAATCAATGTGTTTTCATTAGAATTAACTAAAATGTTCCTGATTTTCCGTTTATACTACCGAGGGAAGATGTACACGTAAAACCGCTCTAATCCGGCTGAAACGTCGATATATGCAATAAAAACCGAATTTCTCAACTTTTCAATATCTTACTCAGTATTTTAACGAGAAACAAATAGTTGATTGAAAATGAAGTATTTAAGGTTATTATCTAATCATTTTAATCATTATTCATAATTATTATGTGTTTGCATCATTTTTATCGTACATATAATGAATTAATACCAATAAACTGAAAATTCACATAAACATGGAAAAACTGCAAAATATTGCCTAATTCGATGATATTTTGTTTAAATTACATAAAGGAAAAGGGGATGATAAACGTCAAAATATTGCTAAATTCGATGATTTTTCGTACGAAACAAAATGCAAGAAAACTTGCTTAAAATGCAATATTATGCGAAATTCTGAGATTTGAAGGCCAAATCACATATCGTGATACTACATGAAATAGTATCGAAATATTGGTAAAAATGAATATATTTACGTAATATCAAACTACATGATTAACGTGAAAAAGTCACTATTTTACCATGTATGAGGATTTTACCTTCAAATCATAGAGCGAGGTTTCGTATTATTTATATATAAGAAAAAACATATGACAATGTTGTTTCCAATACAAATGATACAAATCAATGTGTTTTCATTACAATTAACTAAAATGTTCCTGATTTTCCGTTTATATTACCGAGGGAAGATGTACACGTAAAACCGCTCTAATCCGGCTGAAACGTCGATATATGCAATAAAAACCGAACTTCTCCCCTTTTCAATATCTTACTCAGTATTTTAACGAGAAACAAATAGATGATTGAAAATGAAGTATTTAAGGTTATTATCTAATCAATTATGTGTTTGCATCATTTTTATCGTATATAAATTAATTAATACCCATAGACTGTAAATTCACAAAAACGTGGAAAACGGCAAAATATTGCCTAATTCAATGATATTTTGTTTAAGTCACATAAAGGAAAAGGGGATGATAAACGTCAAAATATTACCAAATTCGACGATTTTTCGTACGAAACAAAATGCAAGAAAACTTGCTTAAAATGCAATATTATGTGAAATTCTGAGATTTGAAGGCCAAATCACATATCGTGAAACTACATGAAATAGAATCGAAATATTAGTAAAAATGAATATATTGAAGAAGTAGAAAACATGAAGTAGTATCGAAATATTGGTAAAAACGAATATATTTACGTAAAATCACACTACATAAAAAACGTGATAAAAGTCACTATTTTACCATATTTAAGGATTTTAACTTCAAATCATAGAGCGAGGTTTCGTATTATTTAGATCCAAGAAAAGACATATTACAATGTTGTTTCCAATACAAATGATAAAAATCAATGTGTTTTCATTAGAATGAATTAAAATGTTCCTGATTTTCCGTTTATATTACCGATGGAAGATGTATACGTAAAACCGCTCTAACCCGGCTGAAACGTCGACATATGCAATAAAAACAGAACTCCCCTTTTCAATATCTTACTCAGTATTTTAACGAGAAACAAAGAGTTGATTGAAAATGAGGTATTTAAGGTTAATTTCTTATCTATTATGTGTTTGCATCATTTTTATCGTATATTTAATGAATTAAACTAAACCCTACCTGAAAACTGCAGGTAGAGTTTGGGCAAAATGTGGTCTATTGCCGCTCTCCGTAATTGGCATATTTTCGGTATAAAAATTCGTAATTTCAAACTGCGAATACGTGCAGAGAGCCAGAATTTGGCTCCAAAATATGGCTCAAGCGTTGAATTTGGGATGTTTGGGATATTTTGAAAACTGCAGGGAGGGTTTGGGCAAAATATGATCCATCGCCGCTTTCAGTAATTGGCATTTTTTCGGTATAAAAGTCGTAATTTCAAACTGCGAATACATAAAGAGAACCAGAATTTGGCTCCAAAATATAACTCAAGCGTCGAATTTGGGATGTTTGCTATATTTTGAAAACTGCAGGGAGGGTTTGGGCAAAATGTGATCCATCGCCGCTCTCAGTAAATGGCATATTTTCGGTATAAAAAGACGTAATTTCAAACGGCGAGTACGTGCAGAGAGCCCGAATTTGGTTACAAAATATGGCACAAGGGTCGAATTTGGGATGTTTGAGATAATTTGGAAACTGCTGAGAGGGTTTCGGCAAAATGTGATCCATCGCCGTTTTCAGTAATTGGCTTATTTTCGGTATAAAAAGTCGTAATTTCAAACTGCTAATACGCGCAGAAAGCTAGAATTTACCTCCAAAATATAGCTCAAAGGTCGAATTAGGGATGTTTGGGATATTTTGCAAATTGCAGAGGGGTATGGGCAAAATGTGACCCATCGCTTCTTTCAGTAATTGGCATATTTTCAAGCGTCAAATTTGGGATGTTTGGGATAAAAATTCGTAATTTCAAACTGCGAATACGTGCAGAGAGCCAGAATTTGGCTCCAAAAACATTCTCAAGGGTCGAATTTGGGGTGTTTGGGATATTTTGAAAACTGCAAGGAGGGGGTTTCGGCTAAATGTGACCTATCTCCGATCTCAGTAATTGGCATATTTTAGGTATAAAATGACGTAATTTCAAACTGCGAATATGTGCAGAGAGCCACAATTTGGCTTCAAAATTTCGCTCAAGGGTCGAATTTGCGATGTTTGGGCTGTTTTGAAAACTGCAGGTGGGTTTGGGCAAAATGTGACCCATCGCTGCTCTCAGTAATTGGCATATTTTCGGTATAAAATGTCGTAATTTCAAACTGCGAATACGTGCAGAGAGCCAGAATTTGGCTCCAAAATAAGGCTCCAGGGTCGAATTTGAGATGTTTGGGATATTTTTAAAACTGCAGAGAGGGTTTGGGCCTAATGTGATCCATCGCCGCTTCCAGTAATTGACATATTTTCAGTATAAAAAGTCATAATTTCCAACTGCGAATACGTGGTGAGAGCCAGAATTTGGCTATAATGTATGGCTCAAGGGTCGAATTTGGGATGTTTGGGATATTTGAAAACTGCAAGCGGGGTTTGGGCAAAATTTGACGCATCGTTGCTTTCAGTAATTGGCATATTTTCCGTATAAAAAGTCGTAATTTCAAACTGCAAATACGTGCAGAGAGCCAGAATTTGGCTCCAAAATAACGCTCCAGGGTAGAATTTGGGATGTTTGGTATATTTTGAAAACTGCAGGGGGGTTTGGGCAAAATGTGACCCACCGCCGCTCTCAGTAATTGGCATATTTACGGTATAAAATGACGTAATTTCAAAGTGCGAATACGTGCAGAAAGCTAGAATTTGGCTCCAAAATATGGCTCAAAGGTCGAATTTGGATGTTTGGGATATTTTGCAAACTGCAGGGGGGTTTGGGCAAAACGTGACCCATCGTTTCTTTCAGTAATTGGCATATATTCAAGCGTCAAGTTTGGGATGATTGGGATAAAAAGTCGTAATTTCAAACAGCGAATACGTGCAGAGAGCCAGAATTTGGCTCCAAAAACATTCTCATGGGTCGAATTTGAGATGTTTGGGATATTTTGAAAACTGCAAGGAGGGGGTTTTGGCTAAATGTGACCTATCGCCGCTCTCAGAAATTGGCATATTTTCGGTATAAAATGTCGTAATTTCAAAATGCGAATATGTGCAGAGAGCCACAATTTGGCTCCAAAAGTTGGCTCAAGGGTCGAATTTGATATGTTTGGGAAATTTTGAAAACTGCACGGAGGGTTTGGGCAAAATGTGATCCATCGCCTCTTAAAGTAATTGACATATTTTCGGCAAAAAATGTCGTAATTTCAAACTTCGAATAGGTGCAGAGAGCCAGAATTTGGCTCCAAAATATGGCTCAAGGGTTGTATTTGGGATGTTTGGGATATTTTGAAAACTAAATGGTGGGTTTGAGCAAAATGTGATCTATCGCTGCTTTCAGTAATTGGCATTTTTTCGGGATAAAAAGTCGTTATTTCAAGCTGTGAATACGAGCAGAACCCCGAATTTGGCTAGAAAATATGGCTCAAGTGTCGAATTTGGGATGCTTTGGATATTTTGAAAACTGCACGGAGGGTTTGGGCAAAATGCGATCCATCGCTGCTTTAAATAATTGATATATTTTCGGTATAAAAATTCCTAATTTAAAACTGCGAATACGTGCAGAGAGCCAGAACTTCGCTCCAAAATATGCCGCAAGGGTGGAATTTGGAATGTTTGCGATATTTTTAAAACTGCAAAAAGGGGTTTGGGCAAAATGTGATCCATTGCTGCTCTCCGTAATTGGCATATTTTCGGTATAAAAATTCGTAGCTTCAAACTGCAAATACGTGCAGAGAGCCAGAATTTAGCTCCAAAATATGGCTCAAGCGTTGAATTTGGGATGTTTAGTATATTTTGAAAATTGCAGGGAGGGTTTGTGCAGAATGTGATCCATCGCAGCTTTCAGTAATTGGCATATTTTCGGTATAAAAAGTCGTAATTTCTAACTGCGAATAGGTGCAGAGAGCCAGATTTTGGCTCCAAAATATGGCTCAAGCGTCGAATTGAGGATGTTTGAGATATTTTGAAAACTGCACAGAGGGTTTGGGCAAAATGTGACCCATCGCCGCTTTCAGTTACTGGCATATTTTCGGTTTAAAAAGTTGTAATTTCAAAATGCGAATACGTGCAGAGAGCCAGAATTTGGCTCCAAAATATGGCTCAAGGGTCGAATTTGGGATGCTTGGGATATTATGAAAACTGACTGGTGGGTTTGATCAAAATGTGAGCTATCGCCGCTTTCAGTAATAGACTTTCGGTATAAAAAGTCGTTATTTCAAACTGCGAAAACGTGCAGAAAGCCAGAATTTGGCTAGAAAATATGGTTCAAGGGTCTTATTTGGGAAGTTTTTCGATATTTTGAACACTGCACGGAGGGTTTGGGCAGAATGTGATCCATCGCCGCTCTAAGTAATTGGTATATTTTCGGTTTAAAAATTCGTAATTTCAAACTGCGAATACGTGCAGAGAGCCTGAATTTCGCTCCAAAATATGCCACAAGGGTGGAATTTGGGTTGTTTGCGACAGTTTGAAAACTGCAGGGGAAGGTTTTGGTAAAATGTGACCCATCGCTGCTCTCAGTAATTGGCATATTTTCGGTATAAAAAGACGTAATTTCAAACTGCGAATACGTGCAGAAAGCCTGAATTTGGCTCCAAAATATGGCTCAAGCTTCGAATTTGGGATGTTTGAGATATTTTGAAAACTGCAGGGGGGTGGGGGGTTTGGGCAAAATGTGACCTATTGCCGCTCTCAGTAATTGACATATTTTCGGTATAAAGATTCGTAATTTCAAACTGCGAATATGTGCAGAGAGCCAGAATTTGGCTCCAAAATAAGGCTCCAGGGTCGAATTTGGGATGTTTGGGATATTTTGAAAACTGGAGGGAGGGTTTGGGCAAAATGTGATCCATCGCCGCTCTCCGTAATTGGCATATTTTCGGTATAAAAATTCGAAATTTCAAGCTGCGAATATTGGCAGAGAGCCACAATTTGGCTCCAAAATTTGGCTCAAGCGTCGAATTTGGGATGTTTGAGATGTTTTGAAAACTGCAGGGGGCTTAAGGCTTAAGAGCCTTAAGCTTAAGAGCTTAAGGCTTTTACGTGTACATCTTCCATTACCAATGGAAGATGTACACGTAAAACCGCTCTAATCCGGCTGAAACGTCGATATATGCAATAAAAAAAGAACTTCTCCCCTTTTCAATATCGTACTCAGTATTTTAACTAGAAACAACATACTCAGTATTTTAACTAGAAACAAATAGTTGATTGAAAATAAAGTATTTAAGGTTAATTTCTAACAAATAATGTATTTGCATCATTTTTGTCGTATATATAAAGAATTAATACAATAAACTGAAAATTCACAACAACCTGGAAAAACGGCAAAATATTGCATAATTCGATGATATTTTGTGTAAATCATATAAAGAAAAAGGCGGACGATAAACGTCAAAATATTGCTAAATTCGGTGATTTTGAGTAAAAAAGAAAATGCAAGAAAACTTACCTAAAAATGCAATATTATGCGAAATTCTGAGATTTGAAAGCCAAATCACATATCGTGAGAAAACGTGAAGTAGTATCGAAATCATGGTACAAACGAATATATTTACGTAAACTCAATAAAAATATTCTGCACGTATTCGCAGTTTGAAATTACATTTTATACCGAAAATATGCCAATTACTAAGTGTGGCGATGGATCACATTTTGCCCAGGCCCTCCCTGCAGTTTTCAAATTATCCCAAGCATCCCAAATTCGACCCTTGAGCCATATTTTGGAGTCACATTCTGGCTCTCTGCTCGTATTCGCTGTTTGAAATTATGAATTTTTATACCGAAAATATGTCAATTACTGAGGGCAGCGATAGGTCACATTTTGCCCAAACCCCCTTTGCACTTTTCAAAATATCCCAAACATCCCATGTTCGACGCTTGAACCATATTTTGGAGCCAAATTCCGGCTCTCTGCACGTATTCGCAGTTTGAAATTACATCATTTTATAACGAAAACATGCCAATTACTTAGCGCAGCGATAGGTCACATTTTGCCCAAACCCCCCTGCAGTTTTCAAAACATCTCAAACATCCCAAATTCGATGCTTGAGCCAAATTTTGGAGCCAAATTGTGGCTCTCTGCCAATATTCGCAGCTTGAAATTTCGAATTTTTATACCGAAAATATGCCAATTACGGAGAGCGGCGATGGATCACATTTTGCCCAAACCCTCCCTCCAGTTTTCAAAATATCCCAAACATCCCAAATTCGACCCTGGAGCCTTATTTTGGAGCCAAATTCTGGCTCTCTGCACATAATCGCAGTTTGAAATTACGAATCTTTATACCGAAAATATGTCAATTACTGAGAGCGGCGATAGGTCACATTTTGCCCAAACCCCCCACCCCCCTGCAGTTTTCAAAATATCCCAAACATCCCAAATTCGAAGCTTGAGCCATATTTTGGAGCCAAATTCTGGCTTTCTGCACGTATTCGCTGTTTGAAATTACGTCTTTTTATACCGAAAATATGCCAATTACTGAGAGCAGCTGTGGGTCACATTTTGCCAAAACCCCCCCCTGCAGTTTTCAAAAGGTCTCAAACAACCCAAATTCCACAATTGTGGCATATTTTGGAGCGAAATTCAGGCTCTCTGCACGTATTCGCAGTTTGAAATTACGAATTTTTATACCGAAAATATACCAATTACTAAGAGCGGCGATGGATCACATTCTGCCCAAACCCTCCGTGCAGTTTTCAAAACATCGAAAACATCCAAAATTAGACCCTTGAACCATATTTTCTAGCCAAATTCTGGCTTTCTGCACGTGTTCGCAGTTTGAAATAACGATATTTTTACCGAAAATATGTCTATTACTGAAAGCGGCGATAGCTCACATTTTGCCCAAACCCACCAGTCAGTTTTCATAATATCCCAAGCATCCCAAGCTCGACCCATGAGCCATATTTTGGAGCCAAATTCTGGCTCTCTGCACGTATTCGCATTTTGAAATTACAACTTTTTAAACCGAAAATATGCCAGTTACTGAAAGCGGCGATGGGTAACATTTTGCCCAAACCCTCTATGCAGTTTTCAAAATATCTCAAACATCCCCAATTCGACGCTTGAGCCATATTTTGGAGCCAAATTCTGGCTCTCTGCGCCTATTCGCAGTTTGAAATTACGAGTTTTTATACCGACAATATGCCAATTACCTAGAGCGGCGATGGATCACATTCTGCACAAACCTTCCCTGCAGTTTTCAAAACATCCCACACATCCCAAATTAAACGGTTGAGCCATATTTTGGAGCTAAATTCTGGCTCTCTGCACGTATTTGCAGTTTGAAGCTACGAATTTTTATACCGAAAATATGCCTATTACGGAGAGCAGCAATGGATCACATTTTGCCCAAACCCCTTTTTGCAGTTTTCAAAATATCGCAAACATTCCAAATTCCACCCTTGCGGCTTATTTTGGAGCGAAGTTCTGGCTCTCTGCACGTATTTGCAGTTTTAAATTAGGAATTTTTATACCGAAAATATACCAATTACTTAGAGCAGCGATGGATTACATTTTGCCCAAACCCTCCGTGCAGTTTTCAATATATCCAAAACATCCCAAATTCGACACTTGAGCCATATTTTCTAGCCACATTCGGGCTTTCTGCACGTATTCACAGTTTGAAATAACGACTTTTTATCCCGAAAATATGCCAATTACTGAAAGCGGCGATAGATCACATTTTGCTCAAATCCACCATTCAGTTTTCAAAATATCCCAAACATCCCAAATACGACCCTTGAGCCATATTTTGGAGCCAAATTCTGGCTCTCTGCACCTATTCGCAGTTTGAAATTACGACATTTTATACCGAAAATATGTCAATTACTGAGAGCAGCGATTGGTCACATTTTACCTAAACCCCCCTGCAGTTTTCAAAATATCCCAAACATCCCAAATTTTGGCTCTCTGCACGTATTCGCAGTTTTAAATTAGGTATTTTTATACCGAAAATATGCTAATTACTTTGAGAGGCGATGGAGCACATTTTGCCCAAACCCTCCGTGCAGTTTTCAAAATATCCCAAACTTCCCAAATTCGACCCTGGAGCCTTATTTTGGAGCCAAGTTCTTGCTTTCTTCACGTATTCGCAGTTTGAAATAACGACTTTTTATACCGAAAATATGTCAATTACTGAAAGCTGCAATGGGTCACATTCTGCTCAAACCCCCTTGTAGTTTTCAAAATATCCCAAACATACCAAATTCGACCCTTGAGCCAATTTTTGGAGTCAAATTGTGGCTCTCTGCACATATTCGCATTTTGAAATTACGACTTTTTATACCGAAAATATGCCAATTACTGAGAGGGGCGGTAGGTCACATTTAGCCGAACCCCCCTCCTTGCAATTTTCAAAATATCCAAAACATCCCAAATTCGACCCTTGAGAATGTTTTTGGAGCCAAATTTTGGCTCTCTGCACGTATTTGCTGTTTGAAATTACGACTTTTTATCCCAAACATCCCAAACTTGACGCTTGAAAATATGCCAATTACTGAAAGATGCGATGGGTCACGTTTTGCCCAAACCCCCCTGCAGTTTGCAAAATATCCCAAACATCCAAATTCGACCTTTGAACCATATTTTGGAGCCAAATTCTAGCTTTCTGCACGTATTCGCAGTTTGAAATTACGACATTTTATACCGAAAATATGCCAATTACTAAGTGCAGCGATGGATCACATTTTGGCCAGGCCTTCCCTGCACTATGCAAAATATCCCAAACATCCCATATTCGACCCATGAGCTATATTTTGGAGCCACATTCTGGCTCTCTGCACGTATTCGCATTTTGAAATTATGACTTTTTATACCGAAAATATGCCAATTACTGAGAGCAGCGATAGGTCACATTTAGCCGAAACCCCCTCCTTGCAGTTTTCAAAACTTCCCAAACATCCCAAATTCGATCCTTGAGAATGTTTTTGGAGCCAAATTTTGGCTCTCTGCACGTATTCGTTGTTTGAAATTACGACTTTTTATCCCAAACGTCCAAAACTTGACGCTTGAAAATATGCCAATTACTGAAAGAAACGATGGGTCACGTTTTGCCCAAACCCCCCTGCAGTTTGCAAAATATCCCAAACATCCAAATTCGACCTTTGAGCCATATTTTGGAGCCAAATTCTAGCTTTCTGCACGTATTCGCCCTTTGAAATGACGTCATTTTATACCGAAAATATGCCAATTACTGAGAGCGGCGATGGGTCACATTTTGCCCAAACCCCCCTGCAGTTTTCAAAATATACCAAACATCCCAAATTCGACCCGGGAGCGTTATTTTGGGGCCAAATTCTGGCTCTCTGCACGTATTTGCAGTTTGAAATTATGACTTTTTATACGGAAAATATGCCAATTACTGAAAGCAGCGATGCGTCACATTTTGCCCAAACCCCGCTTGCAGTTTTCAAATATCCCAAACATCCCAAATTCGACTCTTGAGCCATACTTTATAGCCAAATTCTAGCTCTCTGCACGTATTCGCAGTTTGAAATTATGACTTTTTATACTGAAAATATGTCAATTACGGAAAGCGGCGATGGATCACATTAGGCCCAAACCCTCCCTGCAGTTTTAAAAATATCCCAAACATCCCAAATTCGACCCTGAAGCCTTATTTTGGAGCCAAATTCTGGCTCTCTTCACGTATTCGCAGTTTGAAATTACGACATTTTATACCGAAAATATGCCAATTACTGAGAGCGGCGATGGGTCACATTTTGCCCAAACCCACCTGCAGTTTTCAAAATATCCCAAACATCGCAAATTCGACCCTTGAGCGAAATTTTGGAGCGAGGCTGAAGAGAGTGAAGCAGAGGCTTAAGAGAGGGATGCAGAGGCACAAGAAAATGATGAAGAGGCTCAAGAGAGTGCTGCTGAGGCTCAAGAGAGGGATGCTGAGGCTCCAGAGAGTGATGCAGAGGCTCCAGAGAGTGATGCAGAGGCTGAAGTGAGAGATGCAGAGGCTTAAGAGAGTGACAAAGAGGCTCAAGAGTGATGCAGAGGCTCAAGAGAATGATGTAGAGGCTTAAGAGAGGGATGCAGAGGCTCAAGAGAATGATGCAGAGGCTCATGAGAGTGATGCAAACGATCAGGATAGGAATGCAGAGGCTTAAGAGAGTGATGCAGAGGCTCAAGAGTCGGATGTAGAGGCTGAAGAGAGTAAGGCAGAAGCTCAAGAGAGTGATGCAGAGGCTTAAGAAAGTGATGCACAGGCTGAAGAGAGTGATGCAGAGGCTCAAAAGAGTGATGTAGAGGCTCAAGAGAGTGATGCAGAGGCTCAGGAGAGTGATGCAGAGGCTTAAGAGAGTGATGCAGAGGCTGAAGAGAGTGATGCAGAGGGTCTAGAGAGTGATGCAGAGGCTCAAGAGAGTGATGCAGAGGCTCAAGAGAGTGATGCAGAGGATCATGAGCGTGATGCAGAGGCTCGAGAGAGTAATGCAGAGGCCTCAAGAGAGGGATTCAGAGGCTTAAGAGAGGGATGTAGAGGCTCAAGAGAGTAATGCAGAGGCTCAAGAGAGTGATGCAGAGGCTCAAGAGAGGGATGCAGAGGCTAAAGAGAGTGATGCAGAGGCTGAAGAGAGTGGTGCAGAGGCTCAAGAGAGGAATGCAGAGGCTCAAGAGAGTGATTGACAGGCTTTCGAGAGTGATGCAGAGACTTAAGAGAGTGATGCAGAGGCGTAAGAGAGGGATGCAGAGGCTCAAGAGAGGGATGCAGAGGGTCAAGATAGGGATGCAGAGGCTCAAGAGAGGGATGCAGAGGATCAAGTGAGGGATGCAGAGGCACAAGAGAAAGATGAAGAGGCTCAAGAGAGGGATGCAGAGGCTAAAGAGAGTGATGCAGAGGCTCAAGAGAGTTCTGCCGAGGCTCAAGAGAGTGATGCATAGGCTTACGAGAGTGATGCAGATGATCAAGAGAGGGATGCAGAGGCTTAAGAGAATGATGTAGAGGCTCAAGAGAGTGCTGCTACGGCTCAAGAGAGGGGTGCTGAGGCTCCAGAGAGGGATGCAGAGGCTCCATAGAGTGATGCAGAGGCTGAAGTTAGAGATGCAGAGGCTTAAGAGAGTGACGCAGAGGCGTAGGAGAGGGATGCAGAGGGTCAAGAGAGTGATGCAGAGGCTCAAGAGAGTGATGAATAGGCTCAAGAGAGTGATGCAGTGGCTTAAGAGAGGGATGCAGAGGCTCAAGAGAGGGATGCAGAGGCTCAAGAGAGGGATGCAGAGGCTCAAGAGAGGGAAGCAGAGGCTCAAGTGAGGGGATGCAGAGGCACATGAGAGGAATGCAGAGGCTCTTGAGAGTGATGCAGAGGCTCAAGAGAAGGATGCATAGGCTTAAGATAGTGATGCAAAGGCTCAAGAGAGGGATGCAGGAGTTCAAGAGAGGGATGCAGAGGCTCAAGAGAATGATGCAGAGGCTTAAGAGAGGGATGCAGCGGCTCAAGAGAGTAAAGCAGAGGCTTAAGAGAGGGATGCAGAGGCACAAGATAATGATGAAGAGGCTCAAGAGAGTGCTGCTGCGGCTCAAGAGAGGGGTGCTGAGGCTCCAGAAAGGGATGCAGAGGCTCCATAGAGTGATGCAGAGGCTGAAGTTAGAGATGCAGAGGCTTAAGAGAGTGACGCAGAGGCTCAAGAGAGTGATGCAGTCTCAAGAGAGGAATGCAGATGCTCAGGAGAGTGATTAAGAGGCTTACGAGAGTGATGCAGAGACATAAGAGAGTGATGCAGAGGCGTAAGAGAGGGATGCAGAGGCTCAAGAGAGGGATGCAGAGGCTCAAGATAGGGATGCAGGAGCTCAAGAGAGTGATGCCGAGGCACACGAGAGTGATTCAGAGGCTTACGAGAGTGATGCAGATGATCAAGAGAGGGATGCAGAGGCTTAAGAGAATGATGCAGTGGCTCAAGAGAGTGACGCAAATGATCAAGAGAGGGATGCAGAGGCATAAGAGAGTCATGCAGAGGCTCAAGAGAATGATGCAGTGGCTCAAGAGAGTGACGCAAATGATCAAGAGAGGGATGCAGAGGCATAAGAGAGTCATGCAGAGGCTCAAGAGAGTGATGTAGAGGCTTAGGAGAATGATGCAGAGGCTCAAGAGAGTGATGCAGAGGCTTACGAGAGTGATGCAGAGGCTTAAGATTGAGATGCAGAGGCTCAAGAGAGGGATGCAGAGGCTCAAGAGAGGGGATGCAGAGGCACAAGAGAGGGATGCAGAGGCTCGTGAGAGTGATGCAGAGGCTTAAGAGAGGGATGCATAGGCTTGGGAGAGTGATGCAAAGGCTCACGAGAGGGATGCAGAGGCTCAAGAGAATGATGAAGAGGCTAAAGGGAGTGCTGTAGAGGCTCAAGAGAGGGATGCTGAGGCTCCAGAGAGGGATGCAGAGGCTCCAGAGAGTTATGCAGAGGCTGAAGAGAGTGATGTAGAGGCTCAAGAGAGTGATGCAGAGGCTTAAGAGAGTGACTCAGAAGCTCAAGAGAGTTATGCAGAGGCTCAAGAGAATGATGTAGAGGCTTAAGAGAGGGATGCAGAGGCTCAAGAGAGTGATGCAGAGGCTTAAGAGAGTGAAGCAGAGGCTTAAGATTGAGATGCAGAGGCTCAAGAGAGGGATGCAGAGGCTCAGGAGAGGGGATGCAGAGGCACAAGAGAGGGATGCAGAGGCTCGTGAGAGTGATGCAGAGGCTCAAGAGAGGGATGCATAGGCTTGGGAGAGTGATGCAAAGGCTCACGAGAGGGATGCAGAGGCTCAAGAGAATGATGAAGAGGCTAAAGGGAGTGCTGTAGAGGCTCAAGAGAGGGATGCTGAGGCTCCAGAGAGGGATGCAGAGGCTCCAGAGAGTTATGCAGAGGCTGAAGAGAGTGATGTAGAGGCTCAAGAGAGTGATGCAGAGGCTTAAGAGAATGATGTAGAGGCTTAAGAGAGGGATGCAGAGGCTCAAGAGAATGATGCAGAGGCTCAAGGGAGTGATACAGAGGCTTAAGAGAGTGAAGCAGAGGCTGAAGAGAGTGATGCAGAGGCTTAAGAGAGTGATGCAGACGACAAAGAGAGGGAAACAGAGGCTTAAGAGAGTGATGCAGAGGCTTACTAGAGTGTTGCAGAGGCTCAAGAGAGGGATACAGAGGCTCATGAGAGTGATGCAGAGGCTCAAGAGAGTTATGCAGAGGCTCATGAGAGTGATGCAGAGGGTTAGGAGAATGATGCAGAGGCTGAAGAGAGTGATGCAGAGGGTCTAGAGAGTGATGCAGAGGCTCAAGAGAGTGATGCAGAGGCTCAGGAGAGTGATGCAGAGGCTTAAGAGAGTGATGCAGAGGCTGAAGAGAGTGATGCAGAGGGTCTAGAGAGTGATGCAGAGGCTCAAGAGAGTGATGCAGAGGCTCAAGAGAGTGATGCAGAGGATCATGAGCGTGATGCAGAGGCTCGAGAGAGTAATGCAGAGGCCTCAAGAGAGGGATTCAGAGGCTTAAGAGAGGGATGTAGAGGCTCAAGAGAGTAATGCAGAGGCTCAAGAGAGTGATGCAGAGGCTCAAGAGAGGGATGCAGAGGCTAAAGAGAGTGATGCAGAGGCTGAAGAGAGTGGTGCAGAGGCTCAAGAGAGGAATGCAGAGGCTCAAGAGAGTGATTGAGAGGCTTTCGAGAGTGATGCAGAGACTTAAGAGAGTGATGCAGAGGCGTAAGAGAGGGATGCAGAGGCTCAAGAGAGGGATGCAGAGGGTCAAGATAGGGATGCAGAGGCTCAAGAGAGGGATGCAGAGGATCAAGTGAGGGATGCAGAGGCACAAGAGAAAGATGAAGAGGCTCAAGAGAGGGATGTAGAGGCTAAAGAGAGTGATGCAGAGGCTCAAGAGAGTTCTGCCGAGGCTCAAGAGAGTGATGCATAGGCTTACGAGAGTGATGCAGATGATCAAGAGAGGGATGCAGAGGCTTAAGAGAATGATGTAGAGGCTCAAGAGAGTGCTGCTACGGCTCAAGAGAGGGGTGCTGAGGCTCCAGAGAGGGATGCAGAGGCTCCATAGAGTGATGCAGAGGCTGAAGTTAGAGATGCAGAGGCTTAAGAGAGTGACGCAACGGCGTAGGAGAGGGATGCAGAGGGTCAAGAGAGTGATGCAGAGGCTCAAGAGAGTGATGAATAGGCTCAAGAGAGTGATGCAGTGGCTTAAGAGAGGGATGCAGAGGCTCAAGAGAGGGATGCAGAGGCTCAAGAGAGGGATGCAGAGGCTCAAGAGAGGGAAGCAGAGGCTCAAGTGAGGGGATGCAGAGGCACATGAGAAGAATGCAGAGGCTCTTGAGAGTGATGCAGAGGCTCAAGAGAAGGATGCATAGGCTTAAGATAGTGATGCAAAGGCTCAAGAGAGGGATGCAGGAGTTCAAGAGAGGGATGCAGAGGCTCAAGAGAATGATGCAGAGGCTTAAGAGAGGGATGCAGCGGCTCAAGAGAGTAAAGCAGAGGCTTAAGAGAGGGATGCAGAGGCACAAGATAATGATGAAGAGGCTCAAGAGAGTGCTGCTGCGGCTCAAGAGAGGGGTGCTGAGGCTCCAGAGAGGGATGCAGAGGCTCCATAGAGTGATGCAGAGGCTGAAGTTAGAGATGCAGAGGCTTAAGAGAGTGACGCAGAGGCTCAAGAGAGTGATGCAGTCTCAAGAGAGGAATGCAGATGCTCAGGAGAGTGATTAAGAGGCTTACGAGAGTGATGCAGAGACATAAGAGAGTGATGCAGAGGCGTAAGAGAGGGATGCAGAGGCTCAAGAGAGGGATGCAGAGGCTCAAGATAGGGATGCAGGAGCTCAAGAGAGTGATGCCGAGGCACACGAGAGTGATTCAGAGGCTTACGAGAGTGATGCAGATGATCAAGAGAGGGATGCAGAGGCTTAAGAGAATGATGCAGTGGCTCAAGAGAGTGACGCAAATGATCAAGAGAGGGATGCAGAGGCATAAGAGAGTCATGCAGAGGCTCAAGAGAATGATGCAGTGGCTCAAGAGAGTGACGCAAATGATCAAGAGAGGGATGCAGAGGCATAAGAGAGTCATGCAGAGGCTCAAGAGAGTGATGTAGAGGCTTAGGAGAATGATGCAGAGGCTCAAGAGAGTGATGCAGAGGCTTAAGAGAGTGATGCAGAGGCTTAAGATTGAGATGCAGAGGCTCAAGAGAGGGATGCAGAGGCTCAAGAGAGGGGATGCAGAGGCACAAGAGAGGGATGCAGAGGCTCGTGAGAGTGATGCAGAGGCTTAAGAGAGGGATGCATAGGCTTGGGAGAGTGATGCAAAGGCTCACGAGAGGGATGCAGAGGCTCAAGAGAATGATGAAGAGGCTAAAGGGAGTGCTGTAGAGGCTCAAGAGAGGGATGCTGAGGCTCCAGAGAGGGATGCAGAGGCTCCAGAGAGTTATGCAGAGGCTGAAGAGAGTGATGTAGAGGCTCAAGAGAGTGATGCAGAGGCTTAAGAGAGTGACTCAGAAGCTCAAGAGAGTTATGCAGAGGCTCAAGAGAATGATGTAGAGGCTTAAGAGAGGGATGCAGAGGCTCAAGAGAGTGATGCAGAGGCTTAAGAGAGTGAAGCAGAGGCTTAAGATTGAGATGCAGAGGCTCAAGAGAGGGATGCAGAGGCTCAGGAGAGGGGATGCAGAGGCACAAGAGAGGGATGCAGAGGCTCGTGAGAGTGATGCAGAGGCTCAAGAGAGGGATGCATAGGCTTGGGAGAGTGATGCAAAGGCTCACGAGAGGGATGCAGAGGCTCAAGAGAATGATGAAGAGGCTAAAGGGAGTGCTGTAGAGGCTCAAGAGAGGGATGCTGAGGCTCCAGAGAGGGATGCAGAGGCTCCAGAGAGTTATGCAGAGGCTGAAGAGAGTGATGTAGAGGCTCAAGAGAGTGATGCAGAGGCTTAAGAGAATGATGTAGAGGCTTAAGAGAGGGATGCAGAGGCTCAAGAGAATGATGCAGAGGCTCAAGGGAGTGATACAGAGGCTTAAGAGAGTGAAGCAGAGGCTGAAGAGAGTGATGCAGAGGCTTAAGAGAGTGATGCAGACGACAAAGAGAGGGAATCAGAGGCTTAAGAGAGTGATGCAGAGGCTTACTAGAGTGTTGCAGAGGCTCAAGAGAGGGATACAGAGGCTCATGAGAGTGATGCAGAGGCTCAAGAGAGTTATGCAGAGGCTCATGAGAGTGATGCAGAGGGTTAGGAGAATGATGCAGAGGCTCAAGAGAGTGATGCAGAGGCTTAAGAGAGTGATGCAGAGGCTTAAGAGAGGGATGCAGAGGCTGAAGAGAGAGATGCAGAGGCTATAGAGAGTGATGCAGAGGCTCAAGAGAGTGATGCAGGGGTTCAAGAGAATGATGTAGAGGCTTTAGAGAAGGATGTAGAGGCTCAAGAGAATGATGCAGAGGCTCAAGACAGTGATGCAGAGGATCAAGAGAGGGATGCAGAGGTTTAAGAGAGTGATGCAGAGGCTCAAGAGAGTGATGCAGAGGATCATGAGAGGGATTCAGGAGTTCAAGAGAGGGATGAAGAGGCTCAAGAGAGTGATTCAGAGGCTTACGAGAGTGATGCAGAGGCTTAAGAGAGTGATGCAGAGGCTTAAGAGAGGGATGCAGAGGCTCAAGCGAGGGATGCAGAGGCTCAATAGAGGGATGCAGAGGCTCAAGTGAGGGATGCAGAGGCACAAGAGAGGGATGCAGAGGCTCATGAGAGGGATGCAGGAGTTCAAGAGAGTGATGCAAAGGCTCAAGAAAGGTATATATTCATTTTTACCAATATTTTGATACTATTTCATGTAGTATCACGATATGTGATTTGGCCTTCAAATCTCAGATTTTCGCATAATATTGCACTTTAAGCAAGTTTTCTTGCATTTTGTTTCGTACTAAAAATCATCGAATTCAGCAATATTTTGACGTTTATCATCCCTTTTTCCTTTATGTGATATAAACAAAATATCATCGAATTAGGCAATATTTTGCTGTTTTTCCACGTTTTTGTGAATTTTCAGTTTATTGCTATTAATTCATTAAATATACGATAAAAATGATGCAAAAACATAATTGATTAGAAATTAACCTTAAACACTTCATTTTCAATCAACTATTTGTTTCTCGTTAAAATACTGAGTAAGATATTGGAAAGGGGAGAAGTTCTGTTTTAATTGCATATATCGACGTTTCAGCCGGATTAGAGCGGTGTCACGTGTACATCTTCCATCGGTAATATAAACGAAAAATCAGGAACATTTTAGTTAATTCTAATGAAAACACATTGATTTTTATCATTTGTATTTGAAACAACATTGTCATCTGTCTGTTCTTAGATCTAAATAATACGAAACCTCGCTCTATGATTTGAAGTTAAAATCCTCAAATATGGTAATATAGTGACTTTTTTCACGTTATTCATGTAGTGTGATTTTACGTATACTATATTCGTTTTTACCAATATTTCGATACTACTTCATGTTTTCTCACGATACGTGATTTGGCCTTCAAATCTCAGAATTTCACAAATTTTGCATTTTAAGGAAGTTTTCTTGCATTTTGTTTTGTACCAAAAATCATCGAATTTAGCAATATTTTGACCTTTATCATCCCCTTTTCCTTTATGTGATTTAAACAAAATATCATCGAATTAGGCAACATTTTGCCGTTTTTCCACGTTTTTTGAATTTTCAGTTTATTGTTATTAATTCATTAAATATACGATAAAAATGATGCAAACACATAATTGATTAGAAAATAACCTTAAATACTTCATTTTCAATCACCAATTTTTTTCTCGTTGAAATACCGATTAAGACTTTGAAAAGGGGAGAAGTTCTGTTTTTATTGCATATATCGACGTTTCAGCCGGATTAGAACGGTTTTACTTGTACATCTTCCATCGGTAATATAAACCGAAAATCAGGAACATTTTAGTTAATTTTAATGAAAACACATTGATTTTTACCATTTGTATTGGAAGCAACATCTTTATACGTCTTTTCTAGGGTCCAAAAAATACGAAACGTCGCTTTATGATTCGAAGTTAAAATCCTCAAATTTGGTATAATAATGACTTTTTTTCACGTTTTTCATGTAGTTTGATATTACGTAAATATATTCAATTTTTACCAATATTTCGATACTATTTCATGTAGTATCACGCTATGTGATTTGGCCTTCAAATCTCATATTTTCGCTTAATATTGCATTTTAAGCAAGTTTTCTTGCATTTTGTTTCGTACTAATAATCATCGAATTCAGCAATATTTTGACGTTTATCATCCCCCTTTTCCTTTATGTGATATAAACAAAATATCATCGAATTAGGCAATATTTTGCTGTTTTTCCACGTTTTTGTGAATTTTCAGTTTATTGCTATTAATTCATTAAATATACGATAAAAATGATGCAAGCACATAATTGAATAGAAATTAACCTTAAACACTTAATTTTCAATCAACTATTTGTATCTCGTTAAAATACTGAGTAAGATATTGGAAAGGGGAGAAGTTCTGTTTTTATTGCAAATATCGACGTTTCAGCCGGATTAGAACGGTTTTACGTGTACATCTTCCATCGGTAATATAAACCGAAAATCAGGAACATTTTAGTTAATTTTATTGAAAACACATTGATTTTTATCATTTGTATTGGAAGCAACATCTTTATACGTCTTGGGATGCAGAGGCTCAAGATAGGGATGCAGAGGCTTAAGAGAGTGATGCAGAGGCTGAAGAGAGTGTTGCAGAGGCTTAAGAGAGGGGATGCAGAGGCTCAAGAGAGTGATGCAGAGGCTGAAGAGAGAGATGCAGAGGCTGAAGAGAGTGTTGCAGAGGCTCAAGAGAGGGATGCAGAGGCTTAAGAGAGGGATGCAGAGGCTAAAAAGAGGGATGCAGCGGCTTAAGAGAGTGATGCAGAGGCTGAAGATAGTGTTGCAGAGGCTTAAGAGAGGGATGCAGAGGCTCAAGAGAGTGATGCAAAGGCTCAAGAGAGTGATGCAGAGGCTCAAGAGAGTGATGCAGAGGATCAAGAGGGTGATGCAGAGGCTGATGAGAGTGTTGCAGAGGCTTAAGAGAGGGATGCAGAGGCTCAAGAGAATGATGCAGAGGCTTAAGAGAGGGATGCAGCGGCTCAAGAGAGTAAAGCAGAGGCTTAAGAGAGGGATGCAGAGGCACAAGATAATGATGAAGAGGCTCAAGAGAGTGCTGCTGCGGCTCAAGAGAGGGGTGCTGAGGCTCCAGAGAGGGATGCAGAGGCTCCATAGAGTGATGCAGAGGCTGAAGTTAGAGATGCAGAGGCTTAAGAGAGTGACGCAGAGGCTCAAGAGAGTGATGCAGTCTCAAGAGAGGAATGCAGATGCTCAGGAGAGTGATTAAGAGGCTTACGAGAGTGATGCAGAGACATAAGAGAGTGATGCAGAGGCGTAAGAGAGGGATGCAGAGGCTCAAGAGAGGGATGCAGAGGCTCAAGATAGGGATGCAGGAGCTCAAGAGAGTGATGCCGAGGCACACGAGAGTGATTCAGAGGCTTACGAGAGTGATGCAGATGATCAAGAGAGGGATGCAGAGGCTTAAGAGAATGATGCAGTGGCTCAAGAGAGTGACGCAAATGATCAAGAGAGGGATGCAGAGGCATAAGAGAGTCATGCAGAGGCTCAAGAGAATGATGCAGTGGCTCAAGAGAGTGACGCAAATGATCAAGAGAGGGATGCAGAGGCATAAGAGAGTCATGCAGAGGCTCAAGAGAGTGATGTAGAGGCTTAGGAGAATGATGCAGAGGCTCAAGAGAGTGATGCAGAGGCTTAAGAGAGTGATGCAGAGGCTTAAGATTGAGATGCAGAGGCTCAAGAGAGGGATGCAGAGGCTCAAGAGAGGGGATGCAGAGGCACAAGAGAGGGATGCAGAGGCTCGTGAGAGTGATGCAGAGGCTTAAGAGAGGGATGCATAGGCTTGGGAGAGTGATGCAAAGGCTCACGAGAGGGATGCAGAGGCTCAAGAGAATGATGAAGAGGCTAAAGGGAGTGCTGTAGAGGCTCAAGAGAGGGATGCTGAGGCTCCAGAGAGGGATGCAGAGGCTCCAGAGAGTTATGCAGAGGCTGAAGAGAGTGATGTAGAGGCTCAAGAGAGTGATGCAGAGGCTTAAGAGAGTGACTCAGAAGCTCAAGAGAGTTATGCAGAGGCTCAAGAGAATGATGTAGAGGCTTAAGAGAGGGATGCAGAGGCTCAAGAGAGAGATGCAGAGGCTTAAGAGAGTGAAGCAGAGGCTTAAGATTGAGATGCAGAGGCTCAAGAGAGGGATGCAGAGGCTCAGGAGAGGGGATGCAGAGGCACAAGAGAGGGATGCAGAGGCTCGTGAGAGTGATGCAGAGGCTCAAGAGAGGGATGCATAGGCTTGGGAGAGTGATGCAAAGGCTCACGAGAGGGATGCAGAGGCTCAAGAGAATGATGAAGAGGCTAAAGGGAGTGCTGTAGAGGCTCAAGAGAGGGATGCTGAGGCTCCAGAGAGGGATGCAGAGGCTCCAGAGAGTTATGCAGAGGCTGAAGAGAGTGATGTAGAGGCTCAAGAGAGTGATGCAGAGGCTTAAGAGAATGATGTAGAGGCTTAAGAGAGGGATGCAGAGGCTCAAGAGAATGATGCAGAGGCTCAAGGGAGTGATACAGAGGCTTAAGAGAGTGAAGCAGAGGCTGAAGAGAGTGATGCAGAGGCTTAAGAGAGTGATGCAGACGACAAAGAGAGGGAATCAGAGGCTTAAGAGAGTGATGCAGAGGCTTACTAGAGTGTTGCAGAGGCTCAAGAGAGGGATACAGAGGCTCATGAGAGTGATGCAGAGGCTCAAGAGAGTTATGCAGAGGCTCATGAGAGTGATGCAGAGGGTTAGGAGAATGATGCAGAGGCTCAAGAGAGTGATGCAGAGGCTTAAGAGAGTGATGCAGAGGCTTAAGAGAGGGATGCAGAGGCTGAAGAGAGAGATGCAGAGGCTATAGAGAGTGATGCAGAGGCTCAAGAGAGTGATGCAGGGGTTCAAGAGAATGATGTAGAGGCTTTAGAGAAGGATGTAGAGGCTCAAGAGAATGATGCAGAGGCTCAAGACAGTGATGCAGAGGATCAAGAGAGGGATGCAGAGGTTTAAGAGAGTGATGCAGAGGCTCAAGAGAGTGATGCAGAGGATCATGAGAGGGATTCAGGAGTTCAAGAGAGGGATGAAGAGGCTCAAGAGAGTGATTCAGAGGCTTACGAGAGTGATGCAGAGGCTTAAGAGAGTGATGCAGAGGCTTAAGAGAGGGATGCAGAGGCTCAAGCGAGGGATGCAGAGGCTCAATAGAGGGATGCAGAGGCTCAAGTGAGGGATGCAGAGGCACAAGAGAGGGATGCAGAGGCTCATGAGAGGGATGCAGGAGTTCAAGAGAGTGATGCAAAGGCTGAAGAAAGGTATATATTCATTTTTACCAATATTTTGATACTATTTCATGTAGTATCACGATATGTGATTTGGCCTTCAAATCTCATATTTTCGCTTAATATTGCATTTTAAGCAAGTTTTCTTGCATTTTGTTTCGTACTAATAATCATCGAATTCAGCAATATTTTGACGTTTATCATCCCCCTTTTCCTTTATGTGATATAAACAAAATATCATCGAATTAGGCAATATTTTGCTGTTTTTCCACGTTTTTGTGAATTTTCAGTTTATTGCTATTAATTCATTAAATATACGATAAAAATGATGCAAGCACATAATTGAATAGAAATTAACCTTAAACACTTCATTTTCAATCAACTATTTGTATCTCGTTAAAATACTGAGTAAGATATTGGAAAGGGGAGAAGTTCTGTTTTTATTGCAAATATCGACGTTTCAGCCGGATTAGAACGGTTTTACGTGTACATCTTCCATCGGTAATATAAACCGAAAATCAGGAACATTTTAGTTAATTTTATTGAAAACACATTGATTTTTATCATTTGTATTGGAAGCAACATCTTTATACGTCTTGGGATGCAGAGGCTCAAGATAGGGATGCAGAGGCTTAAGAGAGTGATGCAGAGGCTGAAGAGAGTGTTGCAGAGGCTTAAGAGAGGGGATGCAGAGGCTCAAGAGAGTGATGCAGAGGCTGAAGAGAGAGATGCAGAGGCTGAAGAGAGTGTTGCAGAGGCTCAAGAGAGGGATGCAGAGGCTTAAGAGAGGGATGCAGAGGCTAAAAAGAGGGATGCAGCGGCTTAAGAGAGTGATGCAGAGGCTGAAGATAGTGTTGCAGAGGCTTAAGAGAGGGATGCAGAGGCTCAAGAGAGTGATGCAAAGGCTCAAGAGAGTGATGCAGAGGCTCAAGAGAGTGATGCAGAGGATCAAGAGGGTGATGCAGAGGCTGATGAGAGTGTTGCAGAGGCTTAAGAGAGGGATGCAGAGGCTCAAGAGAATGATGCAGAGGCTTAAGAGAGGGATGCAGCGGCTCAAGAGAGTAAAGCAGAGGCTTAAGAGAGGGATGCAGAGGCACAAGATAATGATGAAGAGGCTCAAGAGAGTGCTGCTGCGGCTCAAGAGAGGGGTGCTGAGGCTCCAGAGAGGGATGCAGAGGCTCCATAGAGTGATGCAGAGGCTGAAGTTAGAGATGCAGAGGCTTAAGAGAGTGACGCAGAGGCTCAAGAGAGTGATGCAGTCTCAAGAGAGGAATGCAGATGCTCAGGAGAGTGATTAAGAGGCTTACGAGAGTGATGCAGAGACATAAGAGAGTGATGCAGAGGCGTAAGAGAGGGATGCAGAGGCTCAAGAGAGGGATGCAGAGGCTCAAGATAGGGATGCAGGAGCTCAAGAGAGTGATGCCGAGGCACACGAGAGTGATTCAAAGGCTTACGAGAGTGATGCAGATGATCAAGAGAGGGATGCAGAGGCTTAAGAGAATGATGCAGTGGCTCAAGAGAGTGACGCAAATGATCAAGAGAGGGATGCAGAGGCATAAGAGAGTCATGCAGAGGCTCAAGAGAATGATGCAGTGGCTCAAGAGAGTGACGCAAATGATCAAGAGAGGGATGCAGAGGCATAAGAGAGTCATGCAGAGGCTCAAGAGAGTGATGTAGAGGCTTAGGAGAATGATGCAGAGGCTCAAGAGAGTGATGCAGAGGCTTAAGAGAGTGATGCAGAGGCTTAAGATTGAGATGCAGAGGCTCAAGAGAGGGATGCAGAGGCTCAAGAGAGGGGATGCAGAGGCACAAGAGAGGGATGCAGAGGCTCGTGAGAGTGATGCAGAGGCTTAAGAGAGGGATGCATAGGCTTGGGAGAGTGATGCAAAGGCTCACGAGAGGGATGCAGAGGCTCAAGAGAATGATGAAGAGGCTAAAGGGAGTGCTGTAGAGGCTCAAGAGAGGGATGCTGAGGCTCCAGAGAGGGATGCAGAGGCTCCAGAGAGTTATGCAGAGGCTGAAGAGAGTGATGTAGAGGCTCAAGAGAGTGATGCAGAGGCTTAAGAGAGTGACTCAGAAGCTCAAGAGAGTTATGCAGAGGCTCAAGAGAATGATGTAGAGGCTTAAGAGAGGGATGCAGAGGCTCAAGAGAGAGATGCAGAGGCTTAAGAGAGTGAAGCAGAGGCTTAAGATTGAGATGCAGAGGCTCAAGAGAGGGATGCAGAGGCTCAGGAGAGGGGATGCAGAGGCACAAGAGAGGGATGCAGAGGCTCGTGAGAGTGATGCAGAGGCTCAAGAGAGGGATGCATAGGCTTGGGAGAGTGATGCAAAGGCTCACGAGAGGGATGCAGAGGCTCAAGAGAATGATGAAGAGGCTAAAGGGAGTGCTGTAGAGGCTCAAGAGAGGGATGCTGAGGCTCCAGAGAGGGATGCAGAGGCTCCAGAGAGTTATGCAGAGGCTGAAGAGAGTGATGTAGAGGCTCAAGAGAGTGATGCAGAGGCTTAAGAGAATGATGTAGAGGCTTAAGAGAGGGATGCAGAGGCTCAAGAGAATGATGCAGAGGCTCAAGGGAGTGATACAGAGGCTTAAGAGAGTGAAGCAGAGGCTGAAGAGAGTGATGCAGAGGCTTAAGAGAGTGATGCAGACGACAAAGAGAGGGAATCAGAGGCTTAAGAGAGTGATGCAGAGGCTTACTAGAGTGTTGCAGAGGCTCAAGAGAGGGATACAGAGGCTCATGAGAGTGATGCAGAGGCTCAAGAGAGTTATGCAGAGGCTCATGAGAGTGATGCAGAGGGTTAGGAGAATGATGCAGAGGCTCAAGAGAGTGATGCAGAGGCTTAAGAGAGTGATGCAGAGGCTTAAGAGAGGGATGCAGAGGCTGAAGAGAGAGATGCAGAGGCTATAGAGAGTGATGCAGAGGCTCAAGAGAGTGATGCAGGGGTTCAAGAGAATGATGTAGAGGCTTTAGAGAAGGATGTAGAGGCTCAAGAGAATGATGCAGAGGCTCAAGACAGTGATGCAGAGGATCAAGAGAGGGATGCAGAGGTTTAAGAGAGTGATGCAGAGGCTCAAGAGAGTGATGCAGAGGATCATGAGAGGGATTCAGGAGTTCAAGAGAGGGATGAAGAGGCTCAAGAGAGTGATTCAGAGGCTTACGAGAGTGATGCAGAGGCTTAAGAGAGTGATGCAGAGGCTTAAGAGAGGGATGCAGAGGCTCAAGCGAGGGATGCAGAGGCTCAATAGAGGGATGCAGAGGCTCAAGTGAGGGATGCAGAGGCACAAGAGAGGGATGCAGAGGCTCATGAGAGGGATGCAGGAGTTCAAGAGAGTGATGCAAAGGCTGAAGAAAGGTATATATTCATTTTTACCAATATTTTGATACTATTTCATGTAGTATCACGATATGTGATTTGGCCTTCAAATCTCAGATTTTCGCATAATATTGCACTTTAAGCAAGTTTTCTTGCATTTTGTTTCGTACTAAAAATCATCGAATTCAGCAATATTTTGACGTTTATCATCCCTTTTTCCTTTATGTGATATAAACAAAATATCATCGAATTAGGCAATATTTTGCTGTTTTTCCACGTTTTTGTGAATTTTCAGTTTATTGCTATTAATTCATTAAATATACGATAAAAATGATGCAAAAACATAATTGATTAGAAATTAACCTTAAACACTTCATTTTCAATCAACTATTTGTTTCTCGTTAAAATACTGAGTAAGATATTGGAAAGGGGAGAAGTTCTGTTTTAATTGCATATATCGACGTTTCAGCCGGATTAGAGCGGTGTCACGTGTACATCTTCCATCGGTAATATAAACGAAAAATCAGGAACATTTTAGTTAATTCTAATGAAAACACATTGATTTTTATCATTTGTATTTGAAACAACATTGTCATCTGTCTGTTCTTAGATCTAAATAATACGAAACCTCGCTCTATGATTTGAAGTTAAAATCCTCAAATATGGTAATATAGTGACTTTTTTCACGTTATTCATGTAGTGTGATTTTACGTATATATATTCGTTTTTACCAATATTTCGATACTACTTCATGTTTTCTCACGATACGTGATTTGGCCTTCAAATCTCAGAATTTCACAAATTTTGCATTTTAAGGAAGTTTTCTTGCATTTTGTTTTGTACCAAAAATCATCGAATTTAGCAATATTTTGACCTTTATCATCCCCTTTTCCTTTATGTGATTTAAACAAGATATCATCGAATTAGGCAACATTTTGCCGTTTTTCCACGTTTTTTGAATTTTCAGTTTATTGTTATTAATTCATTAAATATACGATAAAAATGATGCAAACACATAATTGATTAGAAAATAACCTTAAATACTTCATTTTCAATCACCAATTTTTTTCTCGTTGAAATACCGATTAAGACTTTGAAAAGGGGAGAAGTTCTGTTTTTATTGCATATATCGACGTTTCAGCCGGATTAGAACGGTTTTACTTGTACATCTTCCATCGGTAATATAAACCGAAAATCAGGAACATTTTAGTTAATTTTAATGAAAACACATTGATTTTTACCATTTGTATTGGAAGCAACATCTTTATACGTCTTTTCTAGGGTCCATAAAATACGAAACGTCGCTTTATGATTCGAAGTTAAAATCCTCAAATTTGGTATAATAATGACTTTTTTTCACGTTTTTCATGTAGTTTGATATTACGTAAATATATTCATTTTTACCAATATTTCGATACTATTTCATGTAGTATCACGCTATGTGATTTGGCCTTCAAATCTCATATTTTCGCTTAATATTGCATTTTAAGCAAGTTTTCTTGCATTTTGTTTCGTACTAATAATCATCGAATTCAGCAATATTTTGACGTTTATCATCCCCCTTTTCCTTTATGTGATATAAACAAAATATCATCGAATTAGGCAATATTTTGCTGTTTTTCCACGTTTTTGTGAATTTTCAGTTTATTGCTATTAATTCATTAAATATACGATAAAAATGATGCAAGCACATAATTGAATAGAAATTAACCTTAAACACTTCATTTTCAATCAACTATTTGTATCTCGTTAAAATACTGAGTAAGATATTGGAAAGGGGAGAAGTTCTGTTTTTATTGCATATATCGACGTTTCAGCCGGATTAGAACGGTTTTACGTGTACATCTTCCATCGGTAATATAAACCGAAAATCAGGAACATTTTAGTTAATTTTATTGAAAACACATTGATTTTTATCATTTGTATTGGAAGCAACATCTTTATACGTCTTGGGATGCAGAGGCTCAAGATAGGGATGCAGAGGCTTAAGAGAGTGATGCAGAGGCTGAAGAGAGTGTTGCAGAGGCTTAAGAGAGGGGATGCAGAGGCTCAAGAGAGTGATGCAGAGGCTGAAGAGAGAGATGCAGAGGCTGAAGAGAGTGTTGCAGAGGCTCAAGAGAGGGATGCACGAGGCTTAAGAGAGGGATGCAGAGGCTAAAAAGAGGGATGCAGCGGCTTAAGAGAGTGATGCAGAGGCTGAAGATAGTGTTGCAGAGGCTTAAGAGAGGGATGCAGAGGCTCAAGAGAGTGATGCAAAGGCTCAAGAGAGTGATGCAGAGGCTCAAGAGAGTGATGCAGAGGATCAAGAGGGTGATGCAGAGGCTGATGAGAGTGTTGCAGAGGCTTAAGAGAGGGATGCAGAGGCACAAGAGAGTGATGCATAGGCTCAAGAGAGTGATGCAGAAGCTGAAGAGAGTGTTGCAGAGGCTTAAGAGAGGGATGCAGAGGCTCAAGAGAGGGATGCAGAGGCTTAAGAGTGTGATGTAGAGGCTGAAGAGAGTGTTGCAGAGGCTTAAGAGAGGGATGCAGAGGCTCAAGAGAGTGATGCAAAGGCTCATGAGAGTGATGCAGAGGTTCAAGAGAGTGATGCAGAGGATGAAGAGAGTGATGCAAAGGCTGAAGAGAGAGATGCAGAGGCTATAGAGAGTGATGCAGAGGCTCAAGAGAGTGATGCAGGGGTTCAAGAGAATGATGTAGAGGCTTTAGAGAAAGATGTAGAGGTTCAAGAGAATGATGCAGAGGCTCAGGAGAGTGATGCAGAGGATCAAGAGAGGGATGCAAAGGTTTAAGAGAGTGATGCAGAGGCTCAAGAGAGTGATGCAGAGGATCATGAGAGGGATTCAGGAGTTCAAGAGACAGATGAAAAGGCTCAAGAGAGTGATTCAGAGGCTTACGAGAGTGATGCAGAGGATTAAGAGAGTGATGCAGAGGCTTAAGAGAGGGATGCAGAGGCTCAAGCGAGGGATGCAGAGGCTCAAGAGAGGGATGCAGAGGCTCAAGTGAGGGATGCAGAGGCACAAGAGAGGGATGCAGAGGCTCATGAGAGGGATGCAGGAGTTCAAAAGAGTGATGCAAAGGCTCAAGAAAGGTATATATTCATTTTTACCAATATTTAGATACTATTTCATGTAGTATCACGATATGTGATTTGGCCTTCAAATCTCAAATTTTCACATAATATTGCATTTTAAGCAAGTTTTCTTGCATTTTGTTTCGATCTAAAAATCATTGAATTCAGCAATATTTTGACGTTTATCATCCCTTTTTTCTTTATGTGATAATAACAAAATATCATCGAATTAGGCGATATTTTCCTGTTTTTCCACGTTTTTGTGAATTTTCAGTTTATTGCTAATAATTCATTTAATATACGATAAAAATGATGCAAAAACATAATTGATTAGAAATTAACCTTAAACACTTCATTTTCAATCAACTATTTGTTTCTCGTTAAAATACTGAGTAAGATATTGGAAAGGGGAGAAGTTCTGTTTTTATTGCATATATCGACGTTTCAGCCGGATTAGAACGGTTTTACGTGTACATCTTCCATCGGTAATATAAACCGAAAATCAGGAACATTTTAGTTAATTTTAATGAAAACACATTGATTTTTATCATTTGTATTGGAAGCAACATCTTTATACGTCTTTTCTAGGGTCAAAAAAATACGAAACGTCACTCTATAATTCGAAGGTAAAATCCTCAAATTTGGTTCAATAATGACTTTTTTTACGTTTTTCATGTAGTTTGATATTACGTAAATATATATATTTTTACCAATATTTCGATACTATTTCATGTAGTATCACGATATGTCATTTGGTCTTCAAATCTCAGATTTTCGCTTAATATTGCATATTATGCAAGTTTTCTTGCATTTTGTTTCGTACTAAAAATCATCGACTTCAGCAATATTTTGACGTTTATCATCCCCTTTTCCTTTATGTGATATAAACAAAATATCATCGAAAGAGGCAATATTTTGCTGTTTTTCCACGTTTTTGTGAATTTTCAGTTTATTGCTATTAATTCATTAAATAAACGATAAAAATGATGCAAACACATAATTGATTAGAAATTAACCTTAAACATTTTCAATCAACTATTTGTTTCTCGTTAAAATACTGAGTAAGATATTGGAAAAGGGAGAAGTTCTGTTTTTATTGCATATATCGACGTTTCAGCCGGATTAGAGCGGTTTTACGTGTACATCTTCCATCGGTAATATAAACGGAAAATCAGGAACATTTTAGTTAATTCTAATGAAAACACATTAATTTTTTTCATTTGTATTTGAAACAACATTGTCATATGTTTTTTCTTGGATCTAAATAATACGAAACCTCGCTCTATGATTTGAAGTTAAAATCCTCAAATATGGTAATATAGTGACTTTTTTCACGTTATTCATGTAGTGTGATTTTACGTATATATATTAGTTTTTACCAATATTTCGATACTACTTCATGTTTTCTCACGATATGTGATTTGGCCTTCATATCTCAGAATTTCGCAAATATTGCATTTTAAGCAAGTTTTCTTGCATTTTGTTTTGTTCCAAAAATCATCGAATTTAGCAATATTTTGACCTTTATCATCCCCTTTTCCTTTATGTGATTTAAACAAAATATCATCGAATTAGGCAACATTTTGCCGTTTTTCCACGTTTTTTGAATTTTCAGTTTATTGTTATTAATTCATTAAATAAACGATAAAAATGAAGCAAACACATAATTGATTAGAAAATAACCTTAAATACTTCATTTTCAATCACCAATTTTTTTCTCGTTGAAATACCGAGTAAGACTTTGAAAAGGGGAGAAGTTCTGTTTTTATTGCATATATCGACGTTTCAGCCGGTTTAGAACGGTTTTACTTGTACATCTTCCATCGGTAATATAAACCGAAAATCAGGAACTAATAATTTTAATGAAAACACATTGATTTTTACCATTTGTATTGGAAGCAACATCTTTATACGTCTTTTCTAGGGTCCAAAAAATACGAAACGTCGCTTTATGATTCGAAGTTAAAATCCTCAAATTTGGTATAATAATGACTTTTTTTCACGTTTTTCATGTAGTTTGATATTACGTAAATATATTCATTTTTACCAATATTTCGATACTATTTCATGTAGTATCACGCTATGTGATTTGGCCTTCAAATCTCAGATTTTCGCTTAATATTGCATTTTAAGCAAGTTTTCTTGCATTTTGTTTCGTACTAATAATCATCGAATTCAGCAATATTTTGACGTTTATCATCCCCCTTTTTCCTTTATGTGATATAAACAAAATATCATCGAATTAGGCAATATTTTGCTGTTTTTCCACGTTTTTGTGAATTTTCAGTTTATTGCTATTAATTCATTAAATATACGATAAAAATGATGCAAGCACATAATTGAATAGAAATTAACCTTAAACACTTCATTTTCAATCAACTATTTGTATCTCGTTAAAATACTGAGTAAGATATTGGAAAGGGGAGAAGTTCTGTTTTTATTGTATATATCGACGTTTCAGCCGGATTAGAACGGTTTTACGTGTACATCTTCCATCGGTAATATAAACCGAAAATCAGGAACATTTTAGTTAATTTTAATGAAAACACATTGATTTTTATCATTTGTATTGGAAGCAACATCTTTATACGTCTTGGGATGCAGAGGCTCAAGAGAGGGATGCAGAGGCTTAAGAGAGGGATGCAGAGGCTCAAGAGAGGGATGCAGAGGCTTAAGCGAGTGTTGCAGAGGCTTAAGAGAGGGGATGCAGAGGCTCAAGAGAGTGATGCAGAGGCTGAAGAGAGAGATGCAGAGGCTGAAGAGAGTGTTGCAGAGGCTCAAGAGAGGGATGCAGAGGCTTAAGAGAGGGATGCAGAGGCTAAAAAGAGGGATGCAGCGGCTTAAGAGAGTGATGCAGAGGCTGAGGATAGTGTTGCAGAGGCTTAAGAGAGGGATGCAGAGGCTCAAGAGAGTGATGCAAAGGCTCAAGAGAGTGATGCAGAGGCTCAAGAGAGTGATGCAGAGGATCAAGAGGGTGATGCAGAGGCTGATGAGAGTGTTGCAGAGGCTTAAGAGAGGGATGCAGAGGCACAAGAGAGTGATGCATAGGCTCAAGAGAGTGATGCAGAAGCTGAAGAGAGTGTTGCAGAGGCTTAAGAGAGGGATGCAGAGGCTCAAGAGAGGGATGCAGAGGCTTAAGAGTGTGATGTAGAGGCTGAAGAGAGTGTTGCAGAGGCTTAAGAGAGGGATGCAGAGGCTCAAGAGAGTGATGCAAAGGCTCAAGAGAATGATGCAGAGGTTCAAGAGAGTGATGCAGAGGATCAAGAGAGTGATGCAGAGGCTGAAGAGAGAGATGCAGAGGCTATAGAGAGTGATGCAGAGGCTCAAGAGAGTGATGCAGGGGTTCAAGAGAATGATGTAAAGGCTTTAGAGAAGGATGTAGAGGCTCAAGAGAATGATGCAGAGGCTCAGGAGAGTGATGCAGAGGATCAAGAGAGGGATGCAGAGGTTTAAGAGAGTGATGCAGAGGCTCAAGAGAGTGATGCAGAGGATCATGAGAGGGATTCAGGAGTTCAAGAGAGGGATGAAGAGGCTCAAGAGAGTGATTCAGAGGCTTACGAGAGTGATGCAGAGGCTTAAGAGAGGGATGCAGAGGCTTAAGAGGGGGGGATTGCAGAGGCTCAAGCGAGGGATGCAGAGGCTCAATAGAGGGATGCAGAGGCTCAAGTGAGGGATGCAGAGGCACAAGAGAGGGATGCAGAGGCTCATGAGACGGATGCAGGAGTTCAAGAGAGTGATGCAAAGGCTCAAGAAAGGTATATATTCATTTTTACCAATATTTAGATACTATTTCATGTAGTATCTCGATATGTGATTTGGCCTTCATATCTCAGATTTTCGCATAATATTGCATTTTAAGCAAGTTTTCTTGAATTTTGTTTCGTACTAAAAATCATCGAATTCAGCAATATTTTGACGTTTATCATCCCCTTTTCCTTTATGTGATATAAACAAAATATCATCGAATTAGGCAATATTTTGCTGTTTTTCCACGTTTTTGTGAATTTTCAGTTTATTGCTATTAATTCATTAAATATACGATAAAAATGATGCAAGCACATAATTGAATAGAAATTAACCTTAAACACTTCATTTTCAATCAACTATTTGTATCTCGTTAAAATACTGAGTAAGATATTGGAAAGGGGAGAAGTTCAGTTTTTATTGCATATATCGACGTTTCAGCCGGATTAGAACGGTTTTACGTGTACATCTTCCATCGGTAATATAAACCGAAAATCAGGAACATTTTAGTTAATTTTAATGAAAACACATTGATTTTTATCATTTGTATTGGAAGCAACATCTTTTTACGTCTTGGGATGTAGAGGCTCAAGAGAGGGATGCAGAGGCTAAAGAGAGGGATGCAGAGGCTCAAGAGAGGGATGTAGAGGCTTAAGAGAGTGATGCAGAGGTTGAAGAGAGTGTTGCAGAGGCTTAAGAGAGGGGATGCAGAGGCTCAAGAGAGTGATGCAGAGGCTGAAGAGAGAGATGCAGAGGCTGAAGAGAGTGTTGCAGAGGCTCAAGAGAGGGATGCAGAGGCTTAAGAGAGGGATGCAGAGGCTAAAAAGAGGGATGCAGCGGCTTAAGAGAGTGATGCAGAGGCTGAGGATAGTGTTGCAGAGGCTTAAGAGAGGGATGCAGAGGCTCAAGAGAGTGATGCAAAGGCTCAAGAGAGTGATGCAGAGGCTCAAGAGAGTGATGCAGAGGATCAAGAGGGTGATGCAGAGGCTGATGAGAGTGTTGCAGAGGCTTAAGAGAGGGATGCAGAGGCACAAGAGAGTGATGCATAGGCTCAAGAGAGTGATGCAGAAGCTGAAGAGAGTGTTGCAGAGGCTTAAGAGAGGGATGCAGAGGCTCAAGAGAGGGATGCAGAGGCTTAAGAGTGTGATGTAGAGGCTGAAGAGAGTGTTGCAGAGGCTTAAGAGAGGGATGCAGAGGCTCAAGAGAGTGATGCAAAGGCTCAAGAGAATGATGCAGAGGTTCAAGAGAGTGATGCAGAGGATCAAGAGAGTGATGCAGAGGCTGAAGAGAGAGATGCAGAGGCTATAGAGAGTGATGCAGAGGCTCAAGAGAGTGATGCAGGGGTTCAAGAGAATGATGTAAAGGCTTTAGAGAAGGATGTAGAGGCTCAAGAGAATGATGCAGAGGCTCAGGAGAGTGATGCAGAGGATCAAGAGAGGGATGCAGAGGTTTAAGAGAGTGATGCAGAGGCTCAAGAGAGTGATGCAGAGGATCATGAGAGGGATTCAGGAGTTCAAGAGAGGGATGAAGAGGCTCAAGAGAGGGATGAAGAGGCTCAAGAGAGTGATTCAGAGGCTTACGAGAGTGATGCAGAGGCTTAAGAGAGGGATGCAGAGGCTTAAGAGGGGGGGATTGCAGAGGCTCAAGCGAGGGATGCAGAGGCTCAATAGAGGGATGCAGAGGCTCAAGTGAGGGATGCAGAGGCACAAGAGAGGGATGCAGAGGCTCATGAGAGGGATGCAGGAGTTCAAGAGAGTGATGCAAAGGCTCAAGAAAGGTATATATTCATTTTTACCAATATTTAGATACTATTTCATGTAGTATCTCGATATGTGATTTGGCCTTCAAATCTCAGATTTTCGCATAATATTGCATTTTAAGCAAGTTTTCTTGAATTTTGTTTCGTACTAAAAATCATCGAATTCAGCAATATTTTGACGTTTATCATCCCCTTTTCCTTTATGTGATATAAACAAAATATCATCGAATTAGGCAATATTTTGCTGTTTTTCCACGTTTTTGTGAATTTTCAGTTTATTGCTATTAATTCATTAAATATACGATAAAAATGATGCAAGCACATAATTGAATAGAAATTAACCTTAAACACTTCATTTTCAATCAACTATTTGTATCTCGTTAAAATACTGAGTAAGATATTGGAAAGGGGAGAAGTTCAGTTTTTATTGCATATATCGACGTTTCAGCCGGATTAGAACGGTTTTACGTGTACATCTTCCATCGGTAATATAAACCGAAAATCAGGAACATTTTAGTTAATTTTAATGAAAACACATTGATTTTTATCATTTGTATTGGAAGCAACATCTTTATACGTCTTGGGATGTAGAGGCTCAAGAGAGGGATGCAGAGGCTAAAGAGAGGGATGCAGAGGCTCAAGAGAGGGATGTAGAGGCTTAAGAGAGTGATGCAGAGGCTGAAGAGAGTGTTGCAGAGGCTTAAGAGAGGGGATGCAGAGGCTCAAGAGAGTGATGCAGAGGCTGAAGAGAGAGATGCAGAGGCTGAAGAGAGTGTTGCAGAGGCTCAAGAGAGGGATGCAGAGGCTTAAGAGAGGGTTGCAGAGGCTAAAAAGAGGGATGCAGCGGCTTAAGAGAGTGATGCAGAGGCTGAGGATAGTGTTGTAGAGGCTTAAGAGAGGGATGCAGAGGCTCAAGAGAGTGATGCAAAGGCTCAAGAGAGTGATGCAGAGGCTCAAGAGAGTGATGCAGAGGATCAAGAGGGTGATGCAGAGGGTGATGAGAGTGTTGCAGAGGCTTAAGAGAGGGATGCAGAGGCAAAAGAGAGTGATGCATAGGCTGAAGAGAGTGATGCAGAAGCTGAAGAGTGTTGCAGAGGCTTAAGAGAGGGATGCAGAGGCTCAAGAGAGGGATGCAGAGGCTTAAGAGTGTGATGTAGAGGCTGAAGAGAGTGTTGCAGAGGATTAAGAGAGGGATGCAGAGGCTCAAGAGAGTGATGCAAAGGCTCAAGAGAGTGATGCAGAGGTTCAAGAGAGTGATGCAGAGGATCAAGAGAGTGATGCAGAGGCTGAAGAGAGAGATGCAGAGGCTATAGAGAGTGATGCAGAGGCTCAAGAGAGTGATGCAGGGGTTCAAGAGAATGATGTAGAGGCTTTAGAGAAGGATGTAGAGGCTCAAGAGAATGATGCAGAGGCTCAGGAGAGTGATGCAGAGGATCAAGAGAGGGATGCAGAGGTTTAAGAGAGTGATGGAGAGGCTCAAGAGAGTGATGCAGAGGATCATGAGAGGGATACAGGAGTTCAAGAGAGGGATGAAGAGGTTCAAGAGAGTGATTCAGAGGCTTACGAGAGTGATGCAGAGGCTTAAGAGAGTGATGCAGAGGCTTAAGAGAGGGATGCAGAGGCTCAAGCGAGGGATGCAGAGGCTCAAGAGAGGGATGCAGAGGCTAAAGTGAGGGATGCAGAGGCACAAGAGAGGGATGCAGAGGCTCATGAGAGGGATGCAGGAGTTCAAGAGAGTGATGCAAAGGCTCAAGAAAGGTATATATTCATTTTTACCAATATTTAAATACTATTTCATGTAGTATCACGATATGTGATTTGGCCTTCAAATCCCAGATTTTCGCATATTATTGCATTTTAAGCAAGTTTTCTTGCATTTTGTTTCGTACTAAAAATCATCGAATTCAGCAATATTTTGACGTTTATCATCCCTTTTTCCTTTATGTGATATAAACAAAATATCATCGAATTTGGCAATATTTTGCTGTTTTTCCACGTTTTTGTGAATTTTCAGTTTATTGCTATTAATTCATTAAATATACGATAAAAATGATGCAAAAACATAATTGATTAGAAATTAACCTTAAACACTTCATTTTCAATCAACTATTTGTATCTCGTTAAAATACTGAGTAAGATATTGGAAAGGGGAGAAGTTCAGTTTTTATTGCATATATCGACGTTTCAGCCGGATTAGAACGGTTTTACGTGTACATCTTCCATCGGTAATATAAACCGAAAATCAGGAACATTTTAGTTAATTTTAATGAAAACACATTGATTTTTATCATTTGTATTGGAAGCAACATCTTTATACGTCTTGGGATGTAGAGGCTCAAGAGAGGGATGCAGAGGCTAAAGAGAGGGATGCAGAGGCTCAAGAGAGGGATGTAGAGGCTTAAGAGAGTGATGCAGAGGCTGAAGAGAGTGTTGCAGAGGCTTAAGAGAGGGGATGCAGAGGCTCAAGAGAGTGATGCAGAGGCTGAAGAGAGAGATGCAGAGGCTGAAGAGAGTGTTGCAGAGGCTCAAGAGAGGGATGCAGAGGCTTAAGAGAGGGTTGCAGAGGCTAAAAAGAGGGATGCAGCGGCTTAAGAGAGTGATGCAGAGGCTGAGGATAGTGTTGTAGAGGCTTAAGAGAGGGATGCAGAGGCTCAAGAGAGTGATGCAAAGGCTCAAGAGAGTGATGCAGAGGCTCAAGAGAGTGATGCAGAGGATCAAGAGGGTGATGCAGAGGGTGATGAGAGTGTTGCAGAGGCTTAAGAGAGGGATGCAGAGGCAAAAGAGAGTGATGCATAGGCTGAAGAGAGTGATGCAGAAGCTGAAGAGTGTTGCAGAGGCTTAAGAGAGGGATGCAGAGGCTCAAGAGAGGGATGCAGAGGCTTAAGAGTGTGATGTAGAGGCTGAAGAGAGTGTTGCAGAGGATTAAGAGAGGGATGCAGAGGCTCAAGAGAGTGATGCAAAGGCTCAAGAGAGTGATGCAGAGGTTCAAGAGAGTGATGCAGAGGATCAAGAGAGTGATGCAGAGGCTGAAGAGAGAGATGCAGAGGCTATAGAGAGTGATGCAGAGGCTCAAGAGAGTGATGCAGGGGTTCAAGAGAATGATGTAGAGGCTTTAGAGAAGGATGTAGAGGCTCAAGAGAATGATGCAGAGGCTCAGGAGAGTGATGCAGAGGATCAAGAGAGGGATGCAGAGGTTTAAGAGAGTGATGGAGAGGCTCAAGAGAGTGATGCAGAGGATCATGAGAGGGATACAGGAGTTCAAGAGAGGGATGAAGAGGTTCAAGAGAGTGATTCAGAGGCTTACGAGAGTGATGCAGAGGCTTAAGAGAGTGATGCAGAGGCTTAAGAGAGGGATGCAGAGGCTCAAGCGAGGGATGCAGAGGCTCAAGAGAGGGATGCAGAGGCTAAAGTGAGGGATGCAGAGGCACAAGAGAGGGATGCAGAGGCTCATGAGAGGGATGCAGGAGTTCAAGAGAGTGATGCAAAGGCTCAAGAAAGGTATATATTCATTTTTACCAATATTTAAATACTATTTCATGTAGTATCACGATATGTGATTTGGCCTTCAAATCCCAGATTTTCGCATATTATTGCATTTTAAGCAAGTTTTCTTGCATTTTGTTTCGTACTAAAAATCATCGAATTCAGCAATATTTTGACGTTTATCATCCCTTTTTCCTTTATGTGATATAAACAAAATATCATCGAATTTGGCAATATTTTGCTGTTTTTCCACGTTTTTGTGAATTTTCAGTTTATTGCTATTAATTCATTAAATATACGATAAAAATGATGCAAAAACATAATTGATTAGAAATTAACCTTAAACACTTCATTTTCAATCAACTATTTGTATCTCGTTAAAATACTGAGTAAGATATTGGAAAGGGGAGAAGTTCAGTTTTTATTGCATATATCGACGTTTCAGCCGGATTAGAACGGTTTTACGTGTACATCTTCCATCGGTAATATAAACCGAAAATCAGGAACATTTTAGTTAATTTTAATGAAAACACATTGATTTTTATCATTTGTATTGGAAGCAACATCTTTATACGTCTTGGGATGTAGAGGCTCAAGAGAGGGATGCAGAGGCTAAAGAGAGGGATGCAGAGGCTCAAGAGAGGGATGTAGAGGCTTAAGAGAGTGATGCAGAGGCTGAAGAGAGTGTTGCAGAGGCTTAAGAGAGGGGATGCAGAGGCTCAAGAGAGTGATGCAGAGGCTGAAGAGAGAGATGCAGAGGCTGAAGAGAGTGTTGCAGAGGCTCAAGAGAGGGATGCAGAGGCTTAAGAGAGGGTTGCAGAGGCTAAAAAGAGGGATGCAGCGGCTTAAGAGAGTGATGCAGAGGCTGAGGATAGTGTTGTAGAGGCTTAAGAGAGGGATGCAGAGGCTCAAGAGAGTGATGCAAAGGCTCAAGAGAGTGATGCAGAGGCTCAAGAGAGTGATGCAGAGGATCAAGAGGGTGATGCAGAGGGTGATGAGAGTGTTGCAGAGGCTTAAGAGAGGGATGCAGAGGCAAAAGAGAGTGATGCATAGGCTGAAGAGAGTGATGCAGAAGCTGAAGAGTGTTGCAGAGGCTTAAGAGAGGGATGCAGAGGCTCAAGAGAGGGATGCAGAGGCTTAAGAGTGTGATGTAGAGGCTGAAGAGAGTGTTGCAGAGGATTAAGAGAGGGATGCAGAGGCTCAAGAGAGTGATGCAAAGGCTCAAGAGAGTGATGCAGAGGTTCAAGAGAGTGATGCAGAGGATCAAGAGAGTGATGCAGAGGCTGAAGAGAGAGATGCAGAGGCTATAGAGAGTGATGCAGAGGCTCAAGAGAGTGATGCAGGGGTTCAAGAGAATGATGTAGAGGCTTTAGAGAAGGATGTAGAGGCTCAAGAGAATGATGCAGAGGCTCAGGAGAGTGATGCAGAGGATCAAGAGAGGGATGCAGAGGTTTAAGAGAGTGATGGAGAGGCTCAAGAGAGTGATGCAGAGGATCATGAGAGGGATACAGGAGTTCAAGAGAGGGATGAAGAGGTTCAAGAGAGTGATTCAGAGGCTTACGAGAGTGATGCAGAGGCTTAAGAGAGTGATGCAGAGGCTTAAGAGAGGGATGCAGAGGCTCAAGCGAGGGATGCAGAGGCTCAAGAGAGGGATGCAGAGGCTAAAGTGAGGGATGCAGAGGCACAAGAGAGGGATGCAGAGGCTCATGAGAGGGATGCAGGAGTTCAAGAGAGTGATGCAAAGGCTCAAGAAAGGTATATATTCATTTTTACCAATATTTAAATACTATTTCATGTAGTATCACGATATGTGATTTGGCCTTCAAATCCCAGATTTTCGCATATTATTGCATTTTAAGCAAGTTTTCTTGCATTTTGTTTCGTACTAAAAATCATCGAATTCAGCAATATTTTGACGTTTATCATCCCTTTTTCCTTTATGTGATATAAACAAAATATCATCGAATTAGGCAATATTTTGCTGTTTTTCCACGTTTTTGTGAATTTTCAGTTTATTGCTATTAATTCATTAAATATACGATAAAAATGATGCAAAAACATAATTGATTAGAAATTAACCTTAAACACTTCATTTTCAATCAACTATTTGTTTCTCGTTAAAATACTGAGTAAGATATTGGAAAGGGGAGAAGTTCTGTTTTTATTGCATATAACGACGTTTCAGCCGGATTAGAGCGGTGTCACGTGTACATCTTCCATCGGTAATATAAACGAAAAATCAGGAACATTTTAGTTAATTCTAATGAAAACATGTTGATTTTTATCATTTGTATTTGAAACAACATTGTCATGTGTTTGTTCTTGGATCTAAATAATACGAAACCTCGCTCTATGATTTGAAGTTAAAATCCTCAAATATGGTAATATAGTGACTTTTTTCACGTTATTCATGTAGTGTGATTTTACGTATATATATTCGTTTTTACCAATATTTCGATACTACTTCATGTTTTCTCACGATACGTGATTTGGCCTTCAAATCTCAGAATTTCGCAAGTTTTGCATTTTAAGGAAGTTTTCTTGCATTTTGTTTTGTACTAAAAATCATCGAATTTAGCAATATTTTGACCTTTATCATCCCCTTTTCCTTCATGTGATTTAAACAAAATATCATCGAATTAGGCAATGTTTTGCCGTTTTTCCACGTTTTTTTAAATTTTCAGTTCATTCTTATTAATTCATTATATATACGATGAAAATGATGCAAACACATAATTGATTAGAAAATAACCTTAAACACTTCATTTTCAATCAACTATTTGTATCTCGTTAAAATACTGAGTAAGATATTGGAAAGGGGAGAAGTTCTGTTTTTATTGCATATATCGACGTTTCAGCCGGATTAGAACGGTTTTACGTGTACATCTTCCATCGGTAATATAAACCGAAAATCAGGAACATTTTAGTTAATTTTAATGAAAACACATTGATTTTTATCATTTGTATTGGAAGCAATATCTTTATACGTCTTGGGATGCAGAGGCTCAAGAGAGGGATGCAGAGGCTTAAGAGAGGGATTTAGAGGCTCAAGAGAGGGATGCAGAGGCTTAAGAGAGTGTTGCAGAGGCCTAAGAGAGGGGATGCAGAGGCTCAAGAGAGGGATGCAGAGGCTTAAGAGAGTGTTGCAGAGGCTCAAGAGAGTGATGCAGAGGCTGAAGAGAGAGATGCAGAGGCTGAAGAGAGTGTTGCAGAGGCTCAAGAGAGGGATGCAGAGGCTTAAGAGAGGGATGCAGAGGCTAAAAAGAGGGATGCAGTGGCTTAAGAGAGTGATGCAGAGGCTGAGGATAGTGTTGCAGAGGCTTAAGAGAGGGATGCAGAGGCTCAAGAGAGTGATGCAAAGGCTCAAGAGAGTGATGCAGAGGCTCAAGAGAGTGATGCAGAGGATCAAGAGGGTGATGCAGAGGCTGATGAGAGTGTTGCAGAGGCTTAAGAGAGGGATGCAGAGGCACAAGAGAGTGATGCATAGGCTCAAGAGAGTGATGCAGAAGCTGAAGAGAGTGTTGCAGAGGCTTAAGAGAGGGATGCAGAGGCTCAAGAGAGGGATGCAGAGGCTTAAGAGTGTGATGTAGAGGCTGAAGAGAGTGTTGCAGAGGCTTAAGAGAGGGATGCAGAGGCTCAAGAGAGTGATGCAAAGGCTCAAGAGAATGATGCAGAGGTTCAAGAGAGTGATGCAGAGGATCAAGAGAGTGATGCAGAGGCTGAAGAGAGAGATGCAGAGGCTATAGAGAGTGATGCAGAGGCTCAAGAGAGTGATGCAGGGGTTCAAGAGAATGATGTAAAGGCTTTAGAGAAGGATGTAGAGGCTCAAGAGAATGATGCAGAGGCTCAGGAGAGTGATGCAGAGGATCAAGAGAGGGATGCAGAGGTTTAAGAGAGTGATGCAGAGGCTCAAGAGAGTGATGCAGAGGATCATGAGAGGGATTCAGGAGTTCAAGAGAGGGATGAAGAGGCTCAAGAGAGTGATTCAGAGGCTTACGAGAGTGATGCAGAGGCTTAAGAGAGGGATGCAGAGGCTTAAGAGGGGGGGATTGCAGAGGCTCAAGCGAGGGATGCAGAGGCTCAATAGAGGGATGCAGAGGCTCAAGTGAGGGATGCAGAGGCACAAGAGAGGGATGCAGAGGCTCATGAGACGGATGCAGGAGTTCAAGAGAGTGATGCAAAGGCTCAAGAAAGGTATATATTCATTTTTACCAATATTTAGATACTATTTCATGTAGTATCTCGATATGTGATTTGGCCTTCATATCTCAGATTTTCGCATAATATTGCATTTTAAGCAAGTTTTCTTGAATTTTGTTTCGTACTAAAAATCATCGAATTCAGCAATATTTTGACGTTTATCATCCCCTTTTCCTTTATGTGATATAAACAAAATATCATCGAATTAGGCAATATTTTGCTGTTTTTCCACGTTTTTGTGAATTTTCAGTTTATTGCTATTAATTCATTAAATATACGATAAAAATGATGCAAGCACATAATTGAATAGAAATTAACCTTAAACACTTCATTTTCAATCAACTATTTGTATCTCGTTAAAATACTGAGTAAGATATTGGAAAGGGGAGAAGTTCAGTTTTTATTGCATATATCGACGTTTCAGCCGGATTAGAACGGTTTTACGTGTACATCTTCCATCGGTAATATAAACCGAAAATCAGGAACATTTTAGTTAATTTTAATGAAAACACATTGATTTTTATCATTTGTATTGGAAGCAACATCTTTTTACGTCTTGGGATGTAGAGGCTCAAGAGAGGGATGCAGAGGCTAAAGAGAGGGATGCAGAGGCTCAAGAGAGGGATGTAGAGGCTTAAGAGAGTGATGCAGAGGTTGAAGAGAGTGTTGCAGAGGCTTAAGAGAGGGGATGCAGAGGCTCAAGAGAGTGATGCAGAGGCTGAAGAGAGAGATGCAGAGGCTGAAGAGAGTGTTGCAGAGGCTCAAGAGAGGGATGCAGAGGCTTAAGAGAGGGATGCAGAGGCTAAAAAGAGGGATGCAGCGGCTTAAGAGAGTGATGCAGAGGCTGAGGATAGTGTTGCAGAGGCTTAAGAGAGGGATGCAGAGGCTCAAGAGAGTGATGCAAAGGCTCAAGAGAGTGATGCAGAGGCTCAAGAGAGTGATGCAGAGGATCAAGAGGGTGATGCAGAGGCTGATGAGAGTGTTGCAGAGGCTTAAGAGAGGGATGCAGAGGCACAAGAGAGTGATGCATAGGCTCAAGAGAGTGATGCAGAAGCTGAAGAGAGTGTTGCAGAGGCTTAAGAGAGGGATGCAGAGGCTCAAGAGAGGGATGCAGAGGCTTAAGAGTGTGATGTAGAGGCTGAAGAGAGTGTTGCAGAGGCTTAAGAGAGGGATGCAGAGGCTCAAGAGAGTGATGCAAAGGCTCAAGAGAATGATGCAGAGGTTCAAGAGAGTGATGCAGAGGATCAAGAGAGTGATGAAGAGGCTGAAGAGAGAGATGCAGAGGCTATAGAGAGTGATGCAGAGGCTCAAGAGAGTGATGCAGGGGTTCAAGAGAATGATGTAAAGGCTTTAGAGAAGGATGTAGAGGCTCAAGAGAATGATGCAGAGGCTCAGGAGAGTGATGCAGAGGATCAAGAGAGGGATGCAGAGGTTTAAGAGAGTGATGCAGAGGCTCAAGAGAGTGATGCAGAGGATCATGAGAGGGATTCAGGAGTTCAAGAGAGGGATGAAGAGGCTCAAGAGAGGGATGAAGAGGCTCAAGAGAGTGATTCAGAGGCTTACGAGAGTGATGCAGAGGCTTAAGAGAGGGATGCAGAGGCTTAAGAGGGGGGGATTGCAGAGGCTCAAGCGAGGGATGCAGAGGCTCAATAGAGGGATGCAGAGGCTCAAGTGAGGGATGCAGAGGCACAAGAGAGGGATGCAGAGGCTCATGAGAGGGATGCAGGAGTTCAAGAGAGTGATGCAAAGGCTCAAGAAAGGTATATATTCATTTTTACCAATATTTAGATACTATTTCATGTAGTATCTCGATATGTGATTTGGCCTTCAAATCTCAGATTTTCGCATAATATTGCATTTTAAGCAAGTTTTCTTGAATTTTGTTTCGTACTAAAAATCATCGAATTCAGCAATATTTTGACGTTTATCATCCCCTTTTCCTTTATGTGATATAAACAAAATATCATCGAATTAGGCAATATTTTGCTGTTTTTCCACGTTTTTGTGAATTTTCAGTTTATTGCTATTAATTCATTAAATATACGATAAAAATGATGCAAGCACATAATTGAATAGAAATTAACCTTAAACACTTCATTTTCAATCAACTATTTGTATCTCGTTAAAATACTGAGTAAGATATTGGAAAGGGGAGAAGTTCAGTTTTTATTGCATATATCGACGTTTCAGCCGGATTAGAACGGTTTTACGTGTACATCTTCCATCGGTAATATAAACCGAAAATCAGGAACATTTTAGTTAATTTTAATGAAAACACATTGATTTTTATCATTTGTATTGGAAGCAACATCTTTATACGTCTTGGGATGTAGAGGCTCAAGAGAGGGATGCAGAGGCTAAAGAGAGGGATGCAGAGGCTCAAGAGAGGGATGTAGAGGCTTAAGAGAGTGATGCAGAGGCTGAAGAGAGTGTTGCAGAGGCTTAAGAGAGGGGATGCAGAGGCTCAAGAGAGTGATGCAGAGGCTGAAGAGAGAGATGCAGAGGCTGAAGAGAGTGTTGCAGAGGCTCAAGAGAGGGATGCAGAGGCTTAAGAGAGGGTTGCAGAGGCTAAAAAGAGGGATGCAGCGGCTTAAGAGAGTGATGCAGAGGCTGAGGATAGTGTTGTAGAGGCTTAAGAGAGGGATGCAGAGGCTCAAGAGAGTGATGCAAAGGCTCAAGAGAGTGATGCAGAGGCTCAAGAGAGTGATGCAGAGGATCAAGAGGGTGATGCAGAGGGTGATGAGAGTGTTGCAGAGGCTTAAGAGAGGGATGCAGAGGCAAAAGAGAGTGATGCATAGGCTGAAGAGAGTGATGCAGAAGCTGAAGAGTGTTGCAGAGGCTTAAGAGAGGGATGCAGAGGCTCAAGAGAGGGATGCAGAGGCTTAAGAGTGTGATGTAGAGGCTGAACAGAGTGTTGCAGAGGATTATGAGAGGGATGCAGAGGCTCAAGAGAGTGATGCAAAGGCTCAAGAGAGTGATGCAGAGGTTCAAGAGAGTGATGCAGAGGATCAAGAGAGTGATGCAGAGGCTGAAGAGAGAGATGCAGAGGCTATAGAGAGTGATGCAGAGGCTCAAGAGAGTGATGCAGGGGTTCAAGAGAATGATGTAGAGGCTTTAGAGAAGGATGTAGAGGCTCAAGAGAATGATGCAGAGGCTCAGGAGAGTGATGCAGAGGATCAAGAGAGGGATGCAGAGGTTTAAGAGAGTGATGGAGAGGCTCAAGAGAGTGATGCAGAGGATCATGAGAGGGATACAGGAGTTCAAGAGAGGGATGAAGAGGTTCAAGAGAGTGATTCAGAGGCTTACGAGAGTGATGCAGAGGCTTAAGAGAGTGATGCAGAGGCTTAAGAGAGGGATGCAGAGGCTCAAGCGAGGGATGCAGAGGCTCAAGAGAGGGATGCAGAGGCTAAAGTGAGGGATGCAGAGGCACAAGAGAGGGATGCAGAGGCTCATGAGAGGGATGCAGGAGTTCAAGAGAGTGATGCAAAGGCTCAAGAAAGGTATATATTCATTTTTACCAATATTTAAATACTATTTCATGTAGTATCACGATATGTGATTTGGCCTTCAAATCCCAGATTTTCGCATATTATTGCATTTTAAGCAAGTTTTCTTGCATTTTGTTTCGTACTAAAAATCATCGAATTCAGCAATATTTTGACGTTTATCATCCCTTTTTCCTTTATGTGATATAAACAAAATATCATCGAATTTGGCAATATTTTGCTGTTTTTCCACGTTTTTGTGAATTTTCAGTTTATTGCTATTAATTCATTAAATATACGATAAAAATGATGCAAAAACATAATTGATTAGAAATTAACCTTAAACACTTCATTTTCAATCAACTATTTGTATCTCGTTAAAATACTGAGTAAGATATTGGAAAGGGGAGAAGTTCAGTTTTTATTGCATATATCGACGTTTCAGCCGGATTAGAACGGTTTTACGTGTACATCTTCCATCGGTAATATAAACCGAAAATCAGGAACATTTTAGTTAATTTTAATGAAAACACATTGATTTTTATCATTTGTATTGGAAGCAACATCTTTATACGTCTTGGGATGTAGAGGCTCAAGAGAGGGATGCAGAGGCTAAAGAGAGGGATGCAGAGGCTCAAGAGAGGGATGTAGAGGCTTAAGAGAGTGATGCAGAGGCTGAAGAGAGTGTTGCAGAGGCTTAAGAGAGGGGATGCAGAGGCTCAAGAGAGTGATGCAGAGGCTGAAGAGAGAGATGCAGAGGCTGAAGAGAGTGTTGCAGAGGCTCAAGAGAGGGATGCAGAGGCTTAAGAGAGGGTTGCAGAGGCTAAAAAGAGGGATGCAGCGGCTTAAGAGAGTGATGCAGAGGCTGAGGATAGTGTTGTAGAGGCTTAAGAGAGGGATGCAGAGGCTCAAGAGAGTGATGCAAAGGCTCAAGAGAGTGATGCAGAGGCTCAAGAGAGTGATGCAGAGGATCAAGAGGGTGATGCAGAGGGTGATGAGAGTGTTGCAGAGGCTTAAGAGAGGGATGCAGAGGCAAAAGAGAGTGATGCATAGGCTGAAGAGAGTGATGCAGAAGCTGAAGAGTGTTGCAGAGGCTTAAGAGAGGGATGCAGAGGCTCAAGAGAGGGATGCAGAGGCTTAAGAGTGTGATGTAGAGGCTGAAGAGAGTGTTGCAGAGGATTAAGAGAGGGATGCAGAGGCTCAAGAGAGTGATGCAAAGGCTCAAGAGAGTGATGCAGAGGTTCAAGAGAGTGATGCAGAGGATCAAGAGAGTGATGCAGAGGCTGAAGAGAGAGATGCAGAGGCTATAGAGAGTGATGCAGAGGCTCAAGAGAGTGATGCAGGGGTTCAAGAGAATGATGTAGAGGCTTTAGAGAAGGATGTAGAGGCTCAAGAGAATGATGCAGAGGCTCAGGAGAGTGATGCAGAGGATCAAGAGAGGGATGCAGAGGTTTAAGAGAGTGATGGAGAGGCTCAAGAGAGTGATGCAGAGGATCATGAGAGGGATACAGGAGTTCAAGAGAGGGATGAAGAGGTTCAAGAGAGTGATTCAGAGGCTTACGAGAGTGATGCAGAGGCTTAAGAGAGTGATGCAGAGGCTTAAGAGAGGGATGCAGAGGCTCAAGCGAGGGATGCAGAGGCTCAAGAGAGGGATGCAGAGGCTAAAGTGAGGGATGCAGAGGCACAAGAGAGGGATGCAGAGGCTCATGAGAGGGATGCAGGAGTTCAAGAGAGTGATGCAAAGGCTCAAGAAAGGTATATATTCATTTTTACCAATATTTAAATACTATTTCATGTAGTATCACGATATGTGATTTGGCCTTCAAATCCCAGATTTTCGCATATTATTGCATTTTAAGCAAGTTTTCTTGCATTTTGTTTCGTACTAAAAATCATCGAATTCAGCAATATTTTGACGTTTATCATCCCTTTTTCCTTTATGTGATATAAACAAAATATCATCGAATTAGGCAATATTTTGCTGTTTTTCCACGTTTTTGTGAATTTTCAGTTTATTGCTATTAATTCATTAAATATACGATAAAAATGATGCAAAAACATAATTGATTAGAAATTAACCTTAAACACTTCATTTTCAATCAACTATTTGTTTCTCGTTAAAATACTGAGTAAGATATTGGAAAGGGGAGAAGTTCTGTTTTTATTGCATATAACGACGTTTCAGCCGGATTAGAGCGGTGTCACGTGTACATCTTCCATCGGTAATATAAACGAAAAATCAGGAACATTTTAGTTAATTCTAATGAAAACATGTTGATTTTTATCATTTGTATTTGAAACAACATTGTCATGTGTTTGTTCTTGGATCTAAATAATACGAAACCTCGCTCTATGATTTGAAGTTAAAATCCTCAAATATGGTAATATAGTGACTTTTTTCACGTTATTCATGTAGTGTGATTTTACGTATATATATTCGTTTTTACCAATATTTCGATACTACTTCATGTTTTCTCACGATACGTGATTTGGCCTTCAAATCTCAGAATTTCGCAAGTTTTGCATTTTAAGGAAGTTTTCTTGCATTTTGTTTTGTACTAAAAATCATCGAATTTAGCAATATTTTGACCTTTATCATCCCCTTTTCCTTCATGTGATTTAAACAAAATATCATCGAATTAGGCAATGTTTTGCCGTTTTTCCACGTTTTTTTAAATTTTCAGTTCATTCTTATTAATTCATTATATATACGATGAAAATGATGCAAACACATAATTGATTAGAAAATAACCTTAAACACTTCATTTTCAATCAACTATTTGTATCTCGTTAAAATACTGAGTAAGATATTGGAAAGGGGAGAAGTTCTGTTTTTATTGCATTTATCGACGTTTCAGCCGGATTAGAACGGTTTTACGTGTACATCTTCCATCGGTAATATAAACCGAAAATCAGGAACATTTTAGTTAATTTTAATGAAAACACATTGATTTTTATCATTTGTATTGGAAGCAACATCTTTATACGTCTTGGGATGCAGAGGCTCAAGAGAGGGATGCAGAGGCTTAAGAGAGGGATTTAGAGGCTCAAGAGAGGGATGCAGAGGCTTAAGAGAGTGTTGCAGAGGCCTAAGAGAGGGGATGCAGAGGCTCAAGAGAGGGATGCAGAGGCTTAAGAGAGTGTTGCAGAGGCTCAAGAGAGTGATGCAGAGGCTGAAGAGAGAGATGCAGAGGCTGAAGAGAGTGTTGCAGAGGCTCAAGAGAGGGATGCAGAGGCTTAAGAGAGGGATGCAGAGGCTAAAAAGAGGGATGCAGTGGCTTAAGAGAGTGATGCAGAGGCTGAGGATAGTGTTGCAGAGGCTTAAGAGAGGGATGCAGAGGCTCAAGAGAGTGATGCAAAGGCTCAAGAGAGTGATGCAGAGGCTCAAGAGAGTGATGCAGAGGATCAAGAGGGTGATGCAGAGGCTGATGAGAGTGTTGCAGAGGCTTAAGAGAGGGATGCAGAGGCACAAGAGAGTGATGCATAGGCTCAAGAGAGTGATGCAGAAGCTGAAGAGAGTGTTGCAGAGGCTTAAGAGAGGGATGCAGAGGCTCAAGAGAGGGATGCAGAGGCTTAAGAGTGTGATGTAGAGGCTGAAGAGAGTGTTGCAGAGGCTTAAGAGAGGGATGCAGAGGCTCAAGAGAGTGATGCAAAGGCTCAAGAGAATGATGCAGAGGTTCAAGAGAGTGATGCAGAGGATCAAGAGAGTGATGCAGAGGCTGAAGAGAGAGATGCAGAGGCTATAGAGAGTGATGCAGAGGCTCAAGAGAGTGATGCAGGGGTTCAAGAGAATGATGTAAAGGCTTTAGAGAAGGATGTAGAGGCTCAAGAGAATGATGCAGAGGCTCAGGAGAGTGATGCAGAGGATCAAGAGAGGGATGCAGAGGTTTAAGAGAGTGATGCAGAGGCTCAAGAGAGTGATGCAGAGGATCATGAGAGGGATTCAGGAGTTCAAGAGAGGGATGAAGAGGCTCAAGAGAGTGATTCAGAGGCTTACGAGAGTGATGCAGAGGCTTAAGAGAGGGATGCAGAGGCTTAAGAGGGGGGGATTGCAGAGGCTCAAGCGAGGGATGCAGAGGCTCAATAGAGGGATGCAGAGGCTCAAGTGAGGGATGCAGAGGCACTAGAGAGGGATGCAGAGGCTCATGAGAGGGATGCAGGAGTTCAAGAGAGTGATGCAAAGGCTCAAGAAAGGTATATATTCATTTTTACCAATATTCAGATACTATTTCATGTAGTATCTCGATATGTGATTTGGCCTTCAAATCTCAGATTTTCGCATAATATTGCATTTTAAGCAAGTTTTCTTGAATTTTGTTTCGTACTAAAAATCATCAAATTCAGCAATATTTTGACGTTTATCATCCCTTTTTCCTTTATGTGATATAAACAAAATATCATCGAATTAGGCAATATTTTGCTGTTTTTCCACGTTTTTGTGAATTTTCAGTTTATTGCTATTAATTCATTAAATATACGATAAAAATGATGCAAGCACATAATTGAATAGAAATTAACCTTAAACACTTCATTTTCAATCAACTATTTGTATCTCGTTAAAATACTGAGTAAGATATTGGAAAGGGGAGAAGTTCAGTTTTTATTGCATATATCGACGTTTCAGCCGGATTAGAACGGTTTTACGTGTACATCTTCCATCGGTAATATAAACCGAAAATCAGGAACATTTTAGTTAATTTTAATGAAAACATATTGATGTTTATCATTTGTATTGGAAGCAACATCTTTATACGTCTTTTCTAGGGTCAAAAAAATACGAAACGTCACTCTATAATTCGAAGGTAAAATCCTCAAATTTGGTACAATAATGACTTTTTTTACGTTTTTCATGTAGTTTGATATTACGTAAATATATTTATTTTTACCAATATTTCGATACTATTTCATGTAGTATCACGATATGTCATTTGGTCTTCAAATCTCAGATTTTCGCTTAATATTGCATATTATGCAAGTTTTCTTGCATTTTGTTTCGTACTAAAAATCATCGACTTCAGCAATATTTTGACGTTTATCACCCCCTTTTCCTTTATGTGATATAAACAAAATATCATCGAAAGAGGCAATATTTTGCTGTTTTTCCACGTTTTTGTGAATTTTCAGTTTATTGCTATTAATTCATTAAATATACGATAAAAATGATGCAAACACATAATTGATTAGAAAGTAACCTTAAACATTTTCAATCAACTATTTGTTTCTCGTTAAAATACTGAGTAAGATATTGGAAAAGGGAGAAGTTCTGTTTTTATTGCATATATCGACGTTTCAGCCGGATTAGAGCGGTTTTACGTGTACATCTTCCATCGGTAATATAAACGGAAAATCAGGAACATTTTAGTTAATTCTAATGAAAACACATTAATTTTTTTCATTTGTATTTGAAACAACATTGTCATATGTTTTTTCTTGGATCTAAATAATACGAAACCTCGCTCTATGATTTGAAGTTAAAATCCTCAAATATGGTAATATTGTGACTTTTTTCACGTTATTCATTTAAAAATCAATGTGTTTTCATTAAAATTTACTAAAATGTTCCTGATTTTCGGTTTATATTACCGATGGAAAATGTACAAGTAAAACCGTTCTAATCCGGCTGAAACGTCGATATATGCAATAAAAACAGAAATTCTCCCCTTTTCAATATGTTATTCAGTATTGTAACGAGAAACAAATAGATGATTGAAAATGAAGTATTTAAGGTTATTTTCTGATCAATTATGTGTTTGCATAATTTTTTACGTATATTTATGAAATAATAACAATAAACTTAAAATTCACAAAAACGTGGAAAAAAGGCAAAACATTGCCTAATTCGATGATATTTTGTTTAAATCACATAAAGGAAAAGAGGATGATAAAGGTCAAAATATTGATGAATTCGATGATTTTTAGTACGAAAAAAATGTAAGAAAACTTGCTTAAAATGCAATATTATGCGAAAATCTGAGATTTGTAGGCCAAATCACATATCGTGATACTACATGAAATAGTATCGAAATATTGGTAAAAATGAATATATATATGTAATATCAAACTACATGAAAAAATTCATTAAATATACGATAAAAATGATGCAAACACATAATTGATTAGAAATTAACCTTAAACACTTCATTTTCAATCAACTATTTGTTTCTCTTTAAAATACTAAGTAAGATATTGGAAAAGGGAGAAGTTCTGTTTTTATTGCATATATCGACGTTTCAGCCGGATTAGAGCGGTTTCACGTGTACATCTTCCATCGGTAATATAAACGGAAAATCAGGAACATTTTAGTTAATTCTAATGAAAACACATTGATTTTTATCATTTATATTTGAAACAACATTGTCATATGTCTTTTCTTGGATCTAAATAATACGAAACCTCGCTCAATGATTTAAAGTTAAAATCCTCAAATATGGTAATATAGTGACTTTTTTCACGTTATTCATGTAGTGTGATTTTACGTATATATATTAGTTTTTACCAATATTTCGACACTACTTCATGTTTTCTCACGATATGTGATTTGGCCTTCATATCTCAGAATTAGGCAAATTTTGCATTTTAAGCAAGTTTTCTTGCATTTTGTTTTGTACTAAAAATCATCGAATTTAGCAATATTTTGACCTTGATCATCCCCTTTTCCTTTATGTGATTTAAACAAAATATCATCGAATTAGGCAATATTTTGCCGTTTTTCCACGTTTTTTGAATTTTCAGTTTATTGTTAATAATTGATTAAATATACGATAAAAATGATGCAAACACATAATTGATTAGAAAAAAACCTTAAATACTTCATTTTCAATCACCAATTTGTTTCTCGTTAAAATACTGAGTAAGATATTGGAAAAGGAAGAAGTTCGTTTTTTATTGCATATATCGACGTTTCAGCCGGATTAGAACGGTTTTACGTGTACATCTTCCATCGGTAATATAAACCGAAAATCAGGAACATTTTAGTTAATTATAATGAAAACACATTGAATTTTATCATTTGTATTGGAAGCAACATCTTTATACGTCTTTTCTAGGGTCTAAAAAATACGAAACGTCGCTCTATGATTCGAAGGTAAAATCCTCAAATTTGGTATAATAATGACTTTTTTTACGTTTTTCATGTAGTTTGATATTACGTAAATATATTCATTTTTACCAATATTTCGATACTATTTCATGTAGTATCACGATATGTAATTTGGCCTTCTAATCTCAGATTTTCGCTTAATATTGCATTTTAAGCAAGTTTTCTTGCATTTTGTTTCGTACTAATAATCGAATTCAGCAATATTTTAACGTTTATCATCCCCTTTTCCTTTATGTGATATAGACAAAATATCATCGAATTAGGCAATATTTTGCTGTTTTTCCACGTTTTTGTGAATTTTCAGTTTATTGCTATTAATTCATTAAATATACGATAAAAATTATGAAAATACATAATTGATTAGAAATTAACCTTAAACACTTCATTTTCAATCAACTATTTGTTTCTCGTTAAAATACTGAGTAAGATATTGGAAAAGGGAGAAGTTCTGTTTTTATTGCATATATCGACGTTTCAGCCGGATTAGAGCCGTTTCACGTGTACATCTTCCATCGGTAATATAAACAGAAAATCAGGATTATTTTAGTTAAATCTAATGAAAACACATTGATTTTTATCATTTGTATTTGAAACAACATTGTCATATGTTTTTTCTTGGATCTAAATAATACGAAACCTCGCTCTATGGTTTGAAGGTAAAATCCTCAAATATGGTAATATAGTGACTTTTTCACGTTATTCATGTAGTGTGATTTTACGTATATATATTAGTTTTTACCAATATTTCGATACTACTTCATGTTTTCTCACGATATGTGATTTGGCCTTCATATCTCAGAATTTGGCAAATTTTGCATTTTAAGCAAATTTTCTTGCATTTTGTTTTGTACTAAAAATCATCGAATTTAGCAATATTTTGACCTTGATCATCCCCTTTTCCTTTATGTGATTTAAACAAAATATCATCGAATTAGGCAATATTTTGCCGTTTTTCCACGTTTTTGAATTTTCAGTTTATTGTTAATAATTCATTAAATATACGATAAAAATGATGCAAACACATAATTGATTAGAAAAAACCCTTAAATACTTCATTTTCAATCACCAATTTGTTTCTCGTTAAAATACTGTGTAAGATATTGAAAAGGGGAGAAGTTCTGTTTTTATTGCATATATCGACGTTTCAGCCGGATTAGAACGGTTTTACGTGTACATCTTCCATCGGTAATATAAACCGAAAATCAGGAACATTTTAGTTAATTATAATGAAAACACATTGATTTTTATCATTTGTATTGGAAGCAACATCTTTATACGTCTTTTCTATGGTCTAAAAAATACGAAACGTCGCTCTATGATTTGAATTAAAATCCTCAAATTTGGTATAATAATGATTTTTTTACGTTTTTCATGTAGTTTGATATTACGTAAATATATTAATTTTTACCAATATTTCGATACTATTTCATGTAGTATCACGATATGTGATTTGGCCTTCAAATCTCAGATTTTCGCTTAATATTGCATTTTAAGCAAGTTTTCTTGCATTTTGTTTTGTACCAAAAATCATTAAATTTAGCAATATTTTGACGTTTATCATCCTCTTTTCCTTTATGTGATTTAAACAAAATATCATCGAATTAGGCAATGTTTTGCCGTTTTTCCACGTTTTTGTGAATTTTCAGTTTATTGTTATTATTTCATTAAATATACGTAAAAAATTATGCAAACACATAATTGATCAGAAAATAACCTTAAATACTTCATTTTCAATCATCTATTTGTTTCTCGTTACAATACTGAAGAACATATTGAAAAGGGGAGAATTTCTGTTTTTATTGCATATATCGACGTTTCAGCCGGATTAGAACGGTTTTACGTGTACATTTTCCATCGGTAATATAAACCGAAAATCAGGAACATTTTAGTTAATTTTAATGAAAACACATTGATTTTTATCATTTGTATTGGAACAACATCTTTATACGTCTTTTCTAGGGTCTAAAAAATACGAAACGTCGCTTTATGATTCGAAGTTAAAATCCTCAAATTTGGTATAATAATGACTTTTTTCACGTTTTTCATATAGTTTGATATTACATAAATATATTCATTTTTACCAATATTTAGATACTATTTCATGTAGTATCACGATATGTGATTTGGCCTTCATATCACAGATTTTCGCATAATATTGCATTTTAAGCAAGTTTTCTTGCATTTTGTTTCGTACTAAAAATCATCGAATTCAGCAATATTTTGACGTTTATCATCCCCTTTTCCTTTATGTGATATAAACAAAATATTATCGAATTAGGCAATATTTTGCTGTTTTTCCACGTTTTTGTGAATTTTCAGTTTATTGCTATTAATTCATTATATATACGATAAAAATGATGCAAACACATAATTGATTAAAAATTAACCTTATACACTTCATTTTCAATCAACTATTTGTTTCTCGTTAAAATACTGACTAAGATATTGGAAAGGGGAGAAGTTCTGTTTTCATTGCATATATCGACGTTTCAGCCGGATTAGAGCGGTTTTACAATTCAATCATTCAGTCATTCTGTTGAACCCCTGCATCACTCTCTTAAGCCTCTGCATCACTCTCGTAAGCCTCTGAATCACTCTCTTGAGCCTCTTCATCCCTCTCTTGAACTCCTGCATCCCTCTCTTGATCCTCTGCATTACTCTCTTGAGCGTCTGCATCAATCTCTTAAACCTCTGCATCCCTCTCTTGATCCTCTGCATCACTCTCTTGAGCTTCTGCATCATTCTCTTGAGCCTCTACACCCTTCTCTTAAGCCTCTACATCATTCTCTTGATCACCTGCATCACTCTCTTGAACCTCTGCATCACTCTCTTGAGCCTTTGCATCACTCTCTTGAGCCTCTGCATCCCTCTCTAAAGCCTCTGCACGACTCTCTTCAGCCTCTGCATCACTCTCTTAAGCCTCTGCATCCCTCTCTTGAGCCTCTGCATCCCTCTCTTAAGCCTCTGCATCACTCTCTTGAGCCTTTGCATCACTCTCTTGAGCCTTTGCATCACTCTCTTGAGCCTCTACATCCCTCTCTTAAACCTCTACATCCCTCTCTTGAGCCTCTGCATCCCTCTCCTATGCCTCTGCAACACTCTCTTCATCCTCTGCATCACTCACTTAAGCCTCTGCATCCCTCTCTTGAGCCTCTGCATCCCTCTCTTAAGCCTCTGCATCCTTCTCTTGAGCCTCTGCAACACTCTCTTCAGCCTCTGCATCACTCTCTTCAGTCTCTGCATCACCCTCCTGATCCTCTGCATCACTCTCTTCACCCTCTGCATCACTCTCTTCAGTCTCTGCATCACCCTCCTGATCCTCTGCATCACTCTCTTGAGCCTCTGCATCACTCTCTTGAGCCTTTGCATCACTCTCTTGAGCCTCTGCATCCCTCTCTAAAGCCTCTGCAACAATATCTTCAGCCTCTGCATCACTCTCTTAAGCCTCTGCATCCCTCTCTTGAGCCTGAAAATTCAGGCTCCTGAAAAACTGAAAATTCACCAAAACGTTTGTTTATTATTTAATTCACCAAAATATTTTGTTTAAATTACATAAAGGAAAAAGAGGATGATAAACGTCAAAATATTGCTAAATTTAATGATTTTTAGTACAAAACAAAACGTAAGAAATCTTGCTTCAAAATGCAATATTATACGAAATTCTCAGATTTAAAGCCAAGTCACATATCATGAGAAAACATCAAGTATTATCTAAATATTGGTAAAAATGAATATATTTTCGTACAATCACACTTTCAAATACAAATGATAAAAGTCAATGTGTTTTCATTAGAATTAACTAAAATGTTCCTGATTTTCCGTTATATTACCGATGGAAGATGTACACGTAAAACCGCTATAATCCGGCTGAAACGTCGATAGATGCAATAAAAACAGAACTTCTCCCCTTTCCAATATCTTACTCAGTATTTTAACAGGAAACAAATAGTTGATTGAAAATGAAGTGTTTAAGGTTAATTTCTAATCAATTATGTGTTTGCATCATTTTTATCGTATATTTAATGAATTAATAGCAATAAACTGAAAATTCACAAAAACGTGGAAAAACAGCAAAATATGGCCTAATTCGATGATATTTTGTTTATTTCACATAAAGGAAAAGGGGATGAAAACGTCAAAATATTGCTGAATTCGATGATTTTTAGTACGAAACAAAATGCAAGAAAACTTGCTTAAAATGCGATATTATGCGAAAATCTGAGATTTCAAGGCCAAATCACATATCGTGATACTACATGAAATAGTATCGAAATATTGGTAAAAATGAATATATTTACGTAATATCAAACTACATGAAAAACGTGAAAAAAGTCATTATTATTCCAAATTTGAGGATTTTAACTTCGAATCATAGAGCGACGTTTCGTATTTTTTAGACCCTAGAAAAGACGTATAAAGATGTTGCTTCCAGTACAAATGATAAAAATCAATGTGTTTTCATTAAAATTAACTAAAATGTTCCTGCTTTTCGGTTTATATTACCGATGGAAGATGTACACGTAAAGCCGTTCTATTCCGGCTGAAACGTCGTTATATGCAATAAAAACAGAACTTCTCCCCTTTTCAATATCTTACTCAGTATTTTAACGAGAAACAAATAGATGATTGAAAATGAAGTATTTAAGGTTATTTTCTGATCAATTATGTGTTTGCATAATTTTTATCGTATATTTAATGAATTAATAACAATAAACTGAAAATTCACAAAAACGTGGAAAAACGGCCTAATTCGATGATATTTGGTTTAAATCACATAAAGGAAAAGGGGATGATAAAGGTAAAAATATTGCTAAATTCGATGATTTTTAGTACAAAACAAAATGCAAGAAAACTTGCTTAAAAAAGCAAAATTTGCGAAATTCTGAGATATGAAGGCTAAATCACATATCGTGAGAAAACATGAAGTAGTATCGAAATATTGGTAAAACGAATATATATACGTAAAATCACACTACATGAATAACGTGAAAAAAGTTACTATATTACCATATTTGAGGATTTTAACTTCAAATCATAGAGCGAGGTTTCGTATTATTTAGATCCAAGAAAAAACATATGAAAATGTTGTTTCAAATACAAATGATAAAAATCAATGTGTTTTCATTAGAATTAACTAAAATGTTCCTGATTTTCTGTTTATATTACCGATGGAAGATGTACACGTAAAACCGCTCTAATCCGGCTGAAACGTCGATATATGCAATGAAAACAGAACTTCTCCCCTTTCCAATATCTTAGTCAGTATTTTAACGAGAAACAAATAGTTGATTGAAAATGAAGTGTTTAAGGTTAATTTTTAATCAATTATGTGTTTGCATCATTTTTATCGTATATTTAATGAATTAATAACAATAAACTGAAAATTCAAAAAACGTGGAAAAACAGCAAAATATTGCCTAATTCGATAATATTTTGTTTATATCACATAAAGGAAAAGGGGATGATAAACGTCAAAATATTGCTGAATTCGATGATTTTTAGTACGAAACAAAATGCAAGAAAACTTGCTTAAAATGCAATATTATGCGAAAATCTGAGATTTGAAAGCCAAATCACATATCGTGATACTACATGAAATAGTATCGAAATATTGGTAAAAATGAATATATTTACGTAATATCAAACTACATGAAAAACGTGAAAAAAGTCATTATTATACTAAATTTGACGATTTTAACTTCGAATCATAGAGCGAGGTTTCGTATTATTTAGATCCAAGAAAAAACATATGACAATGTTGTTTCAATTACAAATGATAAAAATCAATGTGTTTTCATTAGAATTAACTAAAATGTTCCTGATTTTCCGTTTATATTACCGATGGAAGATGTACACGTGAAACCGCTCTAATCCGGCTGAAACGTCGATATATGCAATAAAAACAGAACTTCTCCCCTTTCCAATACCTTACTTAGTATTTTAACGAGAAACAAATAGTTGATTGAAAATGAAGTGTATAAGGTTAATTTCTAATCAATTATGTTTTTGCATCATTTTTATCGTATATTTAATGAATTAATAGCAATAAACTGAAAATTCACAAAAACGTGGAAAAACAGCAAAATATTGCCTAATTCGATGATATTTTGTTTATATCACATAAAGGAAAAGGGGATGATAAACGTCAAAATATTGCTGAATTCTCCCTATCACCTTTCTTGAAAGTCGGTACGACATTTGCCTCCTTCCAGCAACTGGGAAATTCTCCCGACATAAGTGACTCATTAAAGATCATTGCCAGAGGCACGCTGAGAGCCTGCACTGCCTCTTTAAGTATCCACGGTGATACTTTGTATGGTCCAACAGCTTTATTTGCATCCAGTGTTGTCAACTGTTTCATTACCTCCTCTGCTGTCACCTCTATACCTGATAATCTTTTATCTAGGTTAATCGCTTCTAACAATGGGAGCTGCTCAGGCTCGGTTGTGAACACTCCATGGAATTTTGCATTCAGTACCTCGCAGATTTCCTTGTCACTTTCTGTATATGCCCCTTCTGTTTTCCTCAATCTTGTCAATTGGTCATTTACCGACATCTTCCTTCTTATATGGCTATGTAGTAATTTAGGTTGCTTTTTCGCTTTGACTGCAATATCATTCTCATAATTTCTTTCCGACACTCGTCTTATGTTAATGTAATCATTCCTAGCTCTGTTACATCTAATCCTGTTGTCCTCTGTCCTTTGTCTTCTGTACTTCCTCCAATCCCTCCTGCTTCTCACCTTTGCTTCCTGACACTGTCTATTAAACCATGGGTTATTATATTCCCTCCTGCTTTTTTCCTTTATTGTTGGAATAAATCTCTCTTCAGCCTCCTTGCATTTCAATATGACTTGGTTCATCATACTTTGCACTGTTTTTCCTCTAAGGTCTTCCTTCCACTGCACTTCTCCCAGGTAGTCCCTTATCCTTCTGTAGTCCCCTTTTCTGTAATCAAGTCTCCTTTCCCGGACCTCTTGTCCTTTGGTCACAATTTTAAGCTCCATCATGTAGTCAAAGACTAGGACACAATGATCACTGGCTCCTAGTGGTATTTCATGTTCCACCTGCTCGATGTCTTCTACATTCTGGGTGAAAATGAGATCTAAGAGGCTGCACGTATCCCCTCCTCTTTCCCTAGTATCTTCCTTCACATGCTGTGTTAGGAAATTCCTGTCAATAACGTCTACCAGCTTCGCTCCCCAGGTCTCCTCCCCGCCATGGGGATTCCTCGTTTCCCAATTATATCTCTCCATGATTTAGGTCCCCCATGACCAGCAGCTTCGCTCTCATTCTATGCTCTATAGTTGCTGCCCTTTGTGTGTGTTTGTGTGTGTATTATACTATATTCCTGTTAAAAGTCCAGCCCGTCCTCATAAATAAAGTCCAGAGTTCATTCCATGCACCCGGCAAACACCCATTTTATGAAAGGAAAACGGTTTACACACGACTCACAACTGATGACATCCGAACACTTCCGGAACAAGTGCTTCGCTTACGAATTTTGTTCGAACCACAACGCTGTAAATGCTTCACCCACGTACTACAAATACAAATAATCGCCAACACAACCTAAACACCTAACCTAACTAATGCCTAAATATGCACAGTAAAGTCAAGAGTTCATTCCATGCACCCGGCAAACACCCTTTTTATGAAAGGAAAACGGTTTACACACGACTCACAACTGATGACATCCGAACACTTCCTGAACAAGTGCTTCGCTTACGAATTTTGTTTGAGCCTCAAGAGGAGCAAGAGAGTGATGCAGAGGCTTGAGAGAATAATGCAGAGGCTGAAGAGAATAATGCAGAGGCTTAAGAGAGGGATGCAGAGGCTCAAGAGAGTGATGGAGAGGCTCAAGAGAGTGAAGCAGAGGCTCAACAGAGTGATTCAGAGGCTTACGAGAGTGATGCAGAAGCTTAAGAGAGGGATGCAAAGGCTCAAGAGAGTGATGCAAAGGCTCAAGAGAGTGATGCAGAGGCTTAAGAGAGGGATGCAGAGGCTCAAGAGAAAGATGTAGAGGCTCAAGTGAGGGATGCAAAGGCTTATGGGAGGGATGCAGAGGCTCAAGAGAGGCATGCAGAGTGACTTTTTTTCACGTTATTCATGTAGTGTGATTTTACGTATATATATTCGTTTTTACCAATATGTCGATACTACTTCTTGTTTTCTCACGATATGTGATTTGGCCTTCAAATCTCAGAATTTCGCAAATTTTGCATTTTTAAGCACGTTTTCTTGCATTTTGTTTAGTACTAAAAATCATCGAATTTAGCAATATTTTGACCTTTATCATCCCCTTTCCTTTATGTGATTTAAACAAAATATCATCGAATTAGGCAATATTTTGCCGTTTTTCCACGTTTTTTGAATTTTCAGTTTATTGTTATTATTTCAATAAATATACGAGAAAAATTATGTAAACACATAATTGATCAGAAAATAACCTTAAATACTTCATTTTCAATCATCTATTTGTTTCTCGTTAAAATACTGAGTAAGAGTTTGAAAAGGGGAGAAGTTCTGTTTTTATTGCATATATCGACGTTTCAGCCGGATTAGAACGGTTTTACGTGTACATCTTCCATCGGTAATATAAACCAAAAATCAGGAACATTTTATTAAATTTTAATGAAAACTCATTGATTTTTATCATTTGTATTGGAAGCAACATCTTTATACGTCTTATCTAGGGTCTAAAAAATACAAAACGTCGCTTTATGATTCGAAGTTAAAATCCTCAAATTTGGTATAATAATGACTTTTTCACGTTTTTCATGTAGTTTGATATTACGCAAATATATTCTTTTTTACCAATATTGCGATACTATTTCATGTAGTATCACGATATGTGATTTGGCCTTCATATCTCAGATTATCGCATAATATTGCATTTTATGCAAGTTTTCTTGCATTTTGTTTTGTACTAAAACTTATCGAATTCAGCAATATTTTGACGTTTATCATCCTCTTTTCCTTTATGTGATATAAACAAAATATCATCGAATTAGGCAATATTTTGCTGTTTTTCCACGTTTTTGTGAATTTTCAGTTTATTGTTATTAATTCATTAAATATACGATAAAAATGATGCAAACACATAATTGATTAGAAATTAATCTTAAACACTTCATTTTCAAACAACTATTTGTTTCTCGTTAAAATTCTGAGTATGATATTGAAAAGGGGATAGGTTCTGTTTTTATTGCATATATCGACGTTTCAGCCGGATTAGAGCGGTTTTACGTGTAAATCTTCCATCGGTAATATAAACGGAAAATCAGGAACATTTAAGTTAATTCTAATGAAAACAAATTGATTTTTATCATTTGTATTTAAAACAACATTGTCATGTCTTTTCTTGGATCTAAATAATACGAAACCTCGCTCTATGATTTGAAGTTAAAATCCTCAAATATGGTAATATAGTGACTTTTTTCACGTTATTCATGTAGTGAGATTTTACGTATTCGTTTTTACCAATATTTCGATACTACTTCATGTTTTCTCACGATATGAGATTTGGCCTTCAAATCTCAGAATTTCGCAAATTTTGCATTTTTAAGCAAGTTTTCTTGCATTTTATTTTGTACTAAAAATCATCGAATTTAGCAATATTTTGACCTTTATTATCCCCTTTTCCTTTATGTGATTTAAACCAAATATCATCGAATTAGGCCGTTTTTCCACGTTTTTGTGAATTTTCAGTTTATTGTCATTAATTCATTAAATATACGATAAAAATTATGCAAACACATAATTGATCAGAAAATAACCTTAAATACTTCATTTTCAATCATCTATTTGTTTCTCTTTAAAATACTGAGTAAGATATTGAAAAGGGGAGAAGTTCTGTTTTTATTGCATATAGCGACGTTTCAGCCGGAATAGAACGGTTTTACGTGTACATCTTCCATCGGTAATATAAACCGAAAATCAGGAACATTTTAGTTAATTTTAATGAAAACACATTGATTGTTATCATTTGTATTGGAAGCAACATCTTTATACGTCTTTTCTAGGGTCTAAAAAATACGAAACGTCGCTCTATGATTCGAAGTTAAAATCCTCCAATTTGGTATAATAATGACTTTTTTCACGTTTTTCATGTAGTTTGATATTACGTAAATATATTCATTTTTACCAATATTTCGATACTATTTCATGTAGTATCACGATATGTGATTTGGCCTTGAAATCTCAGATTTTCGCATAATATCGCATTTTAAGCAAGTTTTCTTGCATTTTGTTTCGTACTAAAAATCATCGAATTTAGCAATATTTTGACGTTTATCATCCCCTTTTCCTTTATGTGATATAAACAAAATATCATCGAATTAGGCAATATTTTGCTGTTTTTCCACGTTTTTGTGAATTTTCAGTTTATTGCTATTAATTCATTAAATATACGATAAAAATTATGCAAACACATAATTGATTAGAAATTAACCTTAAACATTTCATTTTCAATCAACTATTTGTTTCTCGTTAAAATACTGAGTAAGATATTGGAAAGGGGAGAAGTTCTGTTTTTATTGCATATATCGACGTTTCAGCCGGATTAGAACGGTTTTACGTGTACATCTTCCATCGGTAATATAAACCGAAAATCAGGAACATTTTAGTTAATTTTAATGAAAACACATTGATTTTTATCATTTGTATTGGAAGCAACATCTTTATACGTCTTGGGATGCAGAGGCTCAAGAGAGGGATGCAGAGGCTTAAGAGAGGGATGCAGAGGCTCAAGAGAGGGATGCAGAGGCTTAAGAGAGTGATGCAGAGGCTGAAGAGAGTGTTGCAGAGGCTTAAGAGAGGGGATGCAGAGGCTCAAGAGAGTGATGCAGAGGCTGAAGAGAGAGATGCAGAGGCTGAAGAGAGTGTTGCAGAGGCTCAAGAGAGGGATGCAGAGGCTTAAGAGAGGGTTGCAGAGGCTAAAAAGAGGGATGCAGAGGCTCAAGAGAGTGATGCAAAGGCTCAAGAGAGTGATGCAGAGGCTCAAGAGAGTGATGCAAAGGATCAAGAGGGTGATGCAGAGGTTGATGAGAGTGTTGCAGAGGCTTAAGAGGGGGATGCAGAGGCACAAGAGAGTGATGCATAGGCTCAAGAGAGTGATGCAGAAGCTGAAGAGAGTGTTGCAGAGGCTTAAGAGAGGGATGCAGAGGCTCAAGAGAGGGATGCAGAGGCTTAAGAGTGTGATGTAGAGGCTGAAGAGAGTGTTGCAGAGGCTGAAGAGAGGGATGCAGAGGCTCAAGAGAGTGATGCAAAGGCTCAAGAGAATGATGCAGAGGTTCAAGAGAGTGATGCAGAGGATCAAGAGAGTGATGCAGAGGCTGAAGAGAGAGATGCAGAGGCTATAGAGAGTGATGCAGAGGCTCAAGAGAGTGATGCAGGGGTTCAAGAGAATGATGTAAAGGCTTTAGAGAAGGATGTAGAGGCTCAAGAGAATGATGCAGAGGCTCAGGAGAGTGATGCAGAGGATCAAGAGAGGGATGCAGAGGTTTAAGAGAGTGATGCAGAGGCTCAAGAGAGTGATGCAGAGGATCATGAGAGGGATTCAGGAGTTCAAGAGAGGGATGAAGAGGCTCAAGAGAGTGATTCAGAGGCTTACGAGAGTGATGCAGAGGCTTAAGAGAGGGATGCAGAGGCTTAAGAGGGGGGGATTGCAGAGGCTCAAGCGAGGGATGCAGAGGCTCAATAGAGGGATGCAGAGGCTCAAGTGAGGGATGCAAAGGCACAAGAGAGGGATGCAGAGGCTCATGAGAGGGATGCAGGAGTTCAAGAGAGTGATGCAAAGGCTCAAGAAAGGTATATATTCATTTTTACCAATATTTAGATACTATTTCATGTAGTATCTCGATATGTGATTTGGCCTTCAAATCTCAGATTTTCGCATAATATTGCATTTTAAGCAAGTTTTCTTGAATTTTGTTTCGTACTAAAAATCATCGAATTCAGCAATATTTTGACGTTTATCATCCCTTTTTTCTTTATGTGATATAAACAAAATATCATCGAATTAGGCAATATTTTGCTGTTTTTCCACGTTTTTGTGAATTTTCAGTTTATTGCTATTAATTCATTAAATATACGATAAAAATGATGCAAACACATAATTTATTAGAAATTAACCTTAAACTACTTCATTTTCAATCAACTATTTGTTTCTCGTTAAAATACTGAGTAAGATATTGGAAAGGGGAGAAGTTCTGTTTTTATTGCATATATCGACGTTTCAGCCGGATTAGAACGGTTTTACGTGTACATCTTCCATCGGTAATATAAACCGAAAATCAGGAACATTTTAGTTAATTTTAATGAAAACACATTGATTTTTATCATTTGTATTGGAAGCAACATCTTTATACGTCTTGGGATGCAGAGGCTCAAGAGAGGGATGCAGAGGCTTAAGAGAGGGATGCAGAGGCTCAAGAGAGGGATGCAGAGGCTTAAGAGAGTGATGCAGAGGCTGAAGAGAGTGTTGCAGAGGCTTAAGAGAGGGGATGCAGAGGCTCAAGAGAGTGATGCAGAGGCTGAAGAGAGAGATGCAGAGGCTGAAGAGAGTGTTGCAGAGGCTCAAGAGAGGGATGCAGAGGCTTAAGAGAGGGTTGCAGAGGCTAAAAAGAGGGATGCAGAGGCTCAAGAGAGTGATGCAAAGGCTCAAGAGAGTGATGCAGAGGCTCAAGAGAGTGATGCAAAGGATCAAGAGGGTGATGCAGAGGTTGATGAGAGTGTTGCAGAGGCTTAAGAGAGGGATGCAGAGGCACAAGAGAGTGATGCATAGGCTCAAGAGAGTGATGCAGAAGCTGAAGAGAGTGTTGCAGAGGCTTAAGAGAGGGATGCAGAGGCTCAAGAGAGGGATGCAGAGGCTTAAGAGTGTGATGTAGAGGCTGAAGAGAGTGTTGCAGAGGCTGAAGAGAGGGATGCAGAGGCTCAAGAGAGTGATGCAAAGGCTCAAGAGAATGATGCAGAGGTTCAAGAGAGTGATGCAGAGGATCAAGAGAGTGATGCAGAGGCTGAAGAGAGAGATGCAGAGGCTATAGAGAGTGATGCAGAGGCTCAAGAGAGTGATGCAGGGGTTCAAGAGAATGATGTAAAGGCTTTAGAGAAGGATGTAGAGGCTCAAGAGAATGATGCAGAGGCTCAGGAGAGTGATGCAGAGGATCAAGAGAGGGATGCAGAGGTTTAAGAGAGTGATGCAGAGGCTCAAGAGAGTGATGCAGAGGATCATGAGAGGGATTCAGGAGTTCAAGAGAGGGATGAAGAGGCTCAAGAGAGTGATTCAGAGGCTTACGAGAGTGATGCAGAGGCTTAAGAGAGGGATGCAGAGGCTTAAGAGGGGGGGATTGCAGAGGCTCAAGCGAGGGATGCAGAGGCTCAATAGAGGGATGCAGAGGCTCAAGTGAGGGATGCAGAGGCACAAGAGAGGGATGCAGAGGCTCATGAGAGGGATGCAGGAGTTCAAGAGAGTGATTCAAAGGCTCAAGAAAGGTATATATTCATTTTTACCAATATTTAGATACTATTTCATGTAGTATCTCGATATATGATTTGGCCTTCAAATCTCAGATTTTCGCATAATATTGCATTTTAAGCAAGTTTTCTTGAATTTTGTTTCGTACTAAAAATCATCGAATTCAGCAATATTTTGACGTTTATCATCCCTTTTTCCTGTATGTGATATAAACAAAATATCATCGAATTAGGCAATATTTTGCTGTTTTTCCACGTTTTGGTGAATTTTCAGTTTATTGCTATTAATTCACTAAATATACGATAAAAATGATGCAAGCACATAATTGAATAGAAATTAACCTTAAACACTTCATTTTCAATCAACTATTTGTATCTCGTTAAAATACTGAGTAAGATATTGGAAAGGGGAGAAGTTCTGTTTTTATTGCATATATCGACGTTTCAGCCGGATTAGAACGGTTTTACGTGTACATCTTCCATCGGTAATATAAACCGAAAATCAGGAACATTTTAGTTTATTTTAATGAAAACACATTGATTTTTATCATTTGTATTGGAAGCAACATCTTTATACGTCTTGGGATGCAGAGGCTCAAGAGAGGGATGCAGAGGCTTAAGAGAGGGATGCAGAGGCTCAAGAGAGGGATGCAGAGGCTTAAGAGAGTGATGCAGAGGCTGAAGAGAGTGTTGCAGAGGCTTAAGAGAGGGGATGCAGAGGCTCAAGAGAGTGATGCAGAGGCTGAAGAGAGAGATGCAGAGGCTGAAGAGAGTGTTGCAGAGGCTTAAGAGAGGGATGCAGAGGCTCAAGAGAGTGATGCAAAGGCTCAAGAGAGTGATGCAGAGGCTCAAGAGAGTGATGCAGAAGATCAAGAGGGTGATGAGAGTGTTGCAGAGGCTTAAGAGAGGGATGCAGAGGCAAAAGAGAGTGATGCATAGGCTCAAGAGAGTGATGCAGAAGCTGAAGAGAGTGTTGCAGAGGCTTAAGAGAGGGATGCAGAGGCTCAAGAGAGGGATGCAGAGGCTTAAGAGTGTGATGTAGAGGCTGAAGAGAGTGTTGCAGAGGCTTAAGAGAGGGATGCAGAGGCTCAAGAGAGTGATGCAAAGGCTCAAGAGAGTGATGCAGAGGTTCAAGAGAGTGATGCAGAGGATCAAGAGAGTGATGCAGAGGCTGAAGAGAGAGATGCAGAGGCTATAGAGAGTGATGCAGAGGCTCAAGAGAGTGATGCAGGGGTTCAAGAGAATGATGTAGAGGCTTTAGAGAAGGATGTAGAGGCTCAAGAGAATGATGCAGAGGCTCAGGAGAGTGATGCAGAGGATCAAGAGAGGGATGCAGAGGTTTAAGAGAGTGATGCAGAGGCTCAAGAGAGTGATGCAGAGGATCATGAGAGGGATACAGGAGTTCAAGAGAGGGATGAAGAGGCTCAAGAGAGTGATTCAGAGGCTTACGAGAGTGATGCAGAGGCTTAAGAGAGTGATGCAGAGGCTTAAGAGAGGGATGCAGAGGCTCAAGCGAGGGATGCAGAGGCTCAAGAGAGGGATGCAGAGGCTCAAGTGAGGGATGCAGAGGCACAAGAGAGGGATGCAGAGGCTCATGAGAGGGATGCAGGAGTTCAAGAGAGTGATGCAAAGGCTCAAGAAAGGTATATATTCATTTTTACCAATATTTAAATACTATTTCATGTAGTATCACGATATGTGATTTGGCCTTCAAATCTCAGATTTTCGCATAATATTGCATTTTAAGCAAGTTTTCTTGAATTTTGTTTCGTACTAAAAATCATCGAATTCAGCAATATTTTGACGTTTATCATCCCTTTTTCCTTTATGTGATGTAAACAAAATATCATCGAATTAGGCAATATTTTGCTGTTTTTCCACGTTTTGGTGAATTTTCAGTTTATTGCTATTAATTCACTAAATATACGATAAAAATGATGCAAGCACATAATTGAATAGAAATTAACCTTAAACACTTCATTTTCAATCAACTATTTGTATCTCGTTAAAATACTGAGTAAGATATTGGAAAGGGGAGAAGTTCTGTTTTTATTGCATATATCGACGTTTCAGCCGGATTAGAACGTTTTTACGTGTACATCTTCCATCGGTAATATAAACCGAAAATCAGGAACATTTTAGTTAATTTTAATGAAAACACATTGATTTTTATCATTTGTATTGGAAGCAACATCTTTATACGTCTTGGGATGCAGAGGCTCAAGAGAGGGATGCAGAGGCTTAAGAGAGGGATGCAGAGGCTCAAGAGAGGGATGCAGAGGCTTAAGAGAGTGATGCAGAGGCTGAAGAGAGTGTTGCAGAGGCTTAAGAGAGGGGATGCAGAGGCTCAAGAGAGTGATGCAGAGGCTGAAGAGAGAGATGCAGAGGCTGAAGAGAGTGTTGCAGAGGCTCAAGAGAGGGGATGCAGAGGCTTAAGAGAGGGTTGCAGAGGCTAAAAAGAGGGATGCAGCGGCTTAAGAGAGTGATGCAGAGGCTGAGGATAGTGTTGCAGAGGCTTAAGAGAGGGATGCAGAGGCTCAAGAGAGTGATGCAAAGGCTCAAGAGAGTGATGCAGAGGCTCAAGAGAGTGATGCAGAGGATCAAGAGGGTGATGAGAGTGTTGCAGAGGCTTAAGAGAGGGATGCAGAGGCAAAAGAGAGTGATGCATAGGCTCAAGAGAGTGATGCAGAAGCTGAAGAGAGTGTTGCAGAGGCTTAAGAGAGGGATGCAGAGGCTCAAGAGAGGGATGCAGAGGCTTAAGAGTGTGATGTAGAGGCTGAAGAGAGTGTTGCAGAGGCTTAAGAGAGGGATGCAGAGGCTCAAGAGAGTGATGCAAAGGCTCAAGAGAGTGATGCAGAGGTTCAAGAGAGTGATGCAGAGGATCAAGAGAGTGATGCAGAGGCTGAAGAGAGAGATGCAGAGGCTATAGAGAGTGATGCAGAGGCTCAAGAGAGTGATGCAGGGGTTCAAGAGAATGATGTAGAGGCTTTAGAGAAGGATGTAGAGGCTCAAGAGAATGATGCAGAGGCTCAGGAGAGTGATGCAGAGGATCAAGAGAGGGATGCAGAGGTTTAAGAGAGTGATGCAGAGGCTCAAGAGAGTGATGCAGAGGATCATGAGAGGGATACAGGAGTTCAAGAGAGGGATGAAGAGGCTCAAGAGAGTGATTCAGAGGCTTACGAGAGTGATGCAGAGGCTTAAGAGAGTGATGCAGAGGCTTAAGAGAGGGATGCAGAGGCTCAAGCGAGGGATGCAGAGGCTCAAGAGAGGGATGCAGAGGCTCAAGTGAGGGATGCAGAGGCACAAGAGAGGGATGCAGAGGCTCATGAGAGGGATGCAGGAGTTCAAGAGAGTGATGCAAAGGCTCAAGAAAGGTATATATTCATTTTTACCAATATTTAAATACTATTTCATGTAGTATCACGATATGTGATTTGGCCTTCAAATCTCAGATTTTCGCATAATATTGCATTTTAAGCAAGTTTTCTTGAATTTTGTTTCGTACTAAAAATCATCGAATTCAGCAATATTTTGACGTTTATCATCCCTTTTTCCTTTATGTGATATAAACAAAATATCATCGAATTAGGCAATATTTTGCTGTTTTTCCACGTTTTTGTGAATTTTCAGTTTATTGCTATTAATTCATTAAATATACGATAAAAATGATGCAAGCACATAATTGAATAGAAATTAACCTTAAACACTTCATTTTCAATCAACTATTTGTATCTCGTTAAAATACTGAGTAAGATATTGGAAAGGGGAGAAGTTCTGTTTTTATTGCATATATCGACGTTTCAGCCGGATTAGAACGGTTTTACGTGTACATCTTCCATCGGTAATATAAACCGAAAATCAGGAACATTTTAGTTAATTTTAATGAAAACACATTGATTTTTATCATTTGTATTGGAAGCAACATCTTTATACGTCTTGGGATGCAGAGGCTCAAGAGAGGGATGCAGAGGCTTAAGAGAGGGATGCAGAGGCTCAAGAGAGGGATGCAGAGGCTTAAGAGAGTGATGCAGAGGCTGAAGAGAGAGATGCAGAGGCTATAGAGAGTGATGCAGAGGCTCAAGAGAGTGATGCAGGGGTTCAAGAGAATGATGTAGAGGCTTTAGAGAAGGATGTAGAGGCTCAAGAGAATGATGCAGAGGCTCAGGAGAGTGATGCAGAGGATCAAGAGAGGGGATGCAGAGGCTCAAGAGAGTGATGCAGAGGCTGAAGAGAGAGATGCAGAGGGTGAAGAGAGTGTTGCAGAGGCTCAAGAGAGGGATGCAGAGGCTTAAGAGAGGGTTGCAGAGGCTAAAAAGAGGGATGCAGCGGCTTAAGAGAGTGATGCAGAGGCTGAGGATAGTGTTGCAGAGGCTTAAGAGAGGGATGCAGAGGCTCAAGAGAGTGATGCAAAGGCTCAAGAGAGTGATGCAGAGGCTCAAGAGAGTGATGCAGAGGATCAAGAGGGTGATGCAGAGGGTGATGAGAGTGTTGCAGAGGCTTAAGAGAGGGATGCAGAGGCAAAAGAGAGTGATGCATAGGCTCAAGAGAGTGATGCAGAAGCTGAAGAGTGTTGCAGAGGCTTAAGAGAGGGATGCAGAGGCTTAAGAGAGGGATGCAGAGGCTTAAGAGTGTGATGTAGAGGCTGAAGAGAGTGTTGCAGAGGCTGAAGAGAGGGATGCAGAGGCTCAAGAGAGTGATGCAAAGGCTCAAGAGAATGATGCAGAGGTTCAAGAGAGTGATGCAGAGGATCAAGAGAGTGATGCAGAGGCTGAAGAGAGAGATGCAGAGGCTATAGAGAGTGATGCAGAGGCTCAAGAGAGTGATGCAGGGGTTCAAGAGAATGATGTAAAGGCTTTAGAGAAGGATGTAGAGGCTCAAGAGAATGATGCAGAGGCTCAGGAGAGTGATGCAGAGGATCAAGAGAGGGATGCAGAGGTTTAAGAGAGTGATGCAGAGGCTCAAGAGAGTGATGCAGAGGATCATGAGAGGGATTCAGGAGTTCAAGAGAGGGATGAAGAGGCTCAAGAGAGTGATTCAGAGGCTCAAGCGAGGGATGCAGAGGCTCAATAGAGGGATGCAGAGGCTCAAGTGAGGGATGCAGAGGCACAAGAGAGGGATGCAGAGGCTCATGAGAGGGATGCAGGAGTTCAAGAGAGTGATGCAAAGGCTCAAGAAAGGTATATATTCATTTTTACCAATATTTAAATACTATTTCATGTAGTATCACGATATGTGATTTGGCCTTCAAATCCCAGATTTTCGCATAATATTGCATTTTAAGCAAGTTTTCTTGCATTTTGTTTCGTACTAAAAATCATCGAATTCAGCAATATTTTGACGTTTATCATCCCTTTTTCCTTTATGTGATATAAACAAAATATCATCGAATTAGGCAATATTTTGCTGTTTTTCCACGTTTTTGTGAATTTTCAGTTTATTGCTATTAATTCATTAAATATACGATAAAAATGATGCAAAAACATAATTGATTAGAAATTAACCTTAAACACTTCATTTTCAATCAACTATTTGTTTCTCGTTAAAATACTGAGTAAGATATTGGAAAGGGGAGAAGTTCTGTTTTTATTGCATATAACGACGTTTCAGCCGGATTAGAGCGGTGTCACGTGTACATCTTCCATCGGTAATATAAGCATCACTCTCTTGAGCCTCTGCATCACTCTCTTAAACCTCTGCATCCCTCTCTTGATCCTCTGCATCACTCTCCTGAGCCTCTGCATCATTCTCTTGAGCCTCTACATCCTTCTCTAAAGCCTCTACATCATTCTCTTGAACCCCTGCATCACTCTCTTGAGCCTCTGCATCACTCTCTATAGCCTCTGCATCTCTCTCTCTTCAGCCTCTGCATCACTCTCTTGATCCTCTGCATCACTGTCTTGAACCTCTGCATCACTCTCTTGAGCCTTTGCATCACTCTCTTGAGCCTCTGCATCCCTCTCTTAATCCTCTGCAACACTCTCTTCAGCCTCTACATCACACTCTTAAGCCTCTGCATCCCTCTCTTGAGCCTCTGCATCCCTCTCTTAAGCCTCTGCAACACTCTTCAGCTTCTGCATCACTCTCTTCAGCCTATGCATCACTCTCTTTTGCCTCTGCATCCCTCTCTTAAGCCTCTGCAACACTCTCATCACCCTCTGCATCACCCTCTTGATCCTCTGCATCACTCTCTTGAACCTCTGCATCACTCTCTTGAGCCTTTGCATCACACTCTTGAGCCTCTGCATCCCTCTCTTAAGCCTCTGCAACACTATCCTCAGCCTCTGCATCACTCTCTTAAGCCGCTGCATCCCTCTCTTGAGAATCTGCAACACTCTCTTCAGCCTCTGCATCTCTCTCTTCAGCCTCTGCATCACTCTCTTGAGCCTCTGCATCCCCTCTCTTAAGCCTCTGCAACACTCTCTTCAGCCTCTGCATCACTCTCTTAAGCCTCTGCATCCCTCTCTTGAGCCTCTGCATCCCTCTCTTTAGCCTCTGCATCCCTCTCTTGAGCCTCTACATCCCTACATGCAAGAAAACTTGCTTAAAAAAGCAAAATTTGCGAAATTCTGAGATATGAAGGCTAAATCACATATCGTGAGAAAACATGAAGTAGTATCGAAATATTGGTAAAACGAATATATATACGTAAAATCACACTACATGAATAACGTGAAAAAAGTTACTATATTACCATATTTGAGGATTTTAACTTCAAATCATAGAGCGAGGTTTCGTATTATTTAGATCCAAGAAAAAACATATGACAATGTTGTTTCAAATACAAATGATAAAAATCAATGTGTTTTCATTAGAATTAACTAAAATGTTCCTGATTTTCCGTTTATATTACCGATTTTCCGTTTATATTACACGTGAAACCGCTCTAATCCGGCTGAAACGTCGATATATGCAATAAAAACAGAACTTCTCCCCTTTCCAATATCTTTCTTAGTATTTTAACGAGAAACAAATAGTTGATTGAAAATGAAGTGAATAAGGTTAATTTCTAATCAATTATGTGTTTGCATCATTTTATCGTATATATAATGAATTAATAGCAATAAACTCAAAATTCACAAAAACGTGGAAAAACAGCAAAATATTGCCTAATTCGATGATATTTTGTTTATATCACATAAAGGAAAAGGGAATGATAAACGTCAAAATATTGCTGAATTCTCCCTATCACCTTTCTTGAAAGTCGGTACGACATTTGCCTCCTTCCAGCAACTGGGAAATTCTCCCGACATAAGTGACTCATTAAAGATCATTGCCAGAGGCACGCTGAGAGCCTGCACTGCCTCTTTAAGTATCCACGGTGATACTTTGTATGGTCCAACAGCTTTATTTGCATCCAGTGTTGTCAACTGTTTCATTACCTCCTCTGCTGTCACCTCTATACCTGATAATCTTTTATCTAGGTTAATCGCTTCTAACAATGGGAGCTGCTCAGGCTCGGTTGTGAACACTCCATGGAATTTTGCATTCAGTACCTCGCAGATTTCCTTGTCACTTTCTGTATATGCCCCTTCTGTTTTCCTCAATCTTGTCAATTGGTCATTTACCGACATCTTCCTTCTTATATGGCTATGTAGTAATTTAGGTTGCTTTTTCGCTTTGACTGCAATATCATTCTCATAATTTCTTTCCGACACTCGTCTTATGTTAATGTAATCATTCCTAGCTCTGTTACATCTAATCCTGTTGTCCTCTGTCCTTTGTCTTCTGTACTTCCTCCAATCCCTCCTGCTTCTCACCTTTGCTTCCTGACACTGTCTATTAAACCATGGGTTATTATATTCCCTCCTGCTTTTTTCCTTTATTGTTGGAATAAATCTCTCTTCAGCCTCCTTGCATTTCAATATGACTTGGTTCATCATACTTTGCACTGTTTTTCCTCTAAGGTCTTCCTTCCACTGCACTTCTCCCAGGTAGTCCCTTATCCTTCTGTAGTCCCCTTTTCTGTAATCAAGTCTCCTTTCCCGGACCTCTTGTCCTTTGGTCACAATTTTAAGCTCCATCATGTAGTCAAAGACTAGGACACAATGATCACTGGCTCCTAGTGGTATTTCATGTTCCACCTGCTCGATGTCTTCTACATTCTGGGTGAAAATGAGATCTAAGAGGCTGCACGTATCCCCTCCTCATTCCCTAGTATCTTCCTTCACATGCTGTGTTAGGAAATTCCTGTCAATAACGTCTACCAGCTTCGCTCCCCAGGTCTCCTCCCCGCCATGGGGATTCTTCGTTTCCCAATTATATCTCTCCATGATTTAGGTCCCCCATGACCAGCAGCTTCGCTCTCATTCTATGCTCTATAGTTGCTGCCCTTTGTGTGTGTGTGTGTGTGTATTATACTATATTCCTGTTAAAAGTCCAGCCCGTCCTCATAAATAAAGTCCAGAGTTCATTCCATGCACCCGGCAAACACCCATTTTATGAAAGGAAAACGGTTTACACACGACTCACAACTGATGACATCCGAACACTTCCGGAACAAGTGCTTCGCTTACGAATTTTGTTCGAACCACAACGCTGTAAATGCTTCACCCACGTACTTCAAATACAAATAATCGCCAACACAACCTAAACACCTAACCTAACTAATGCCTAAATATGCACAGTAAAGTCAAGAGTTCATTCCATGCACCCGGCAAACACCCTTTTTATGAAAGGAAAAGGGTTTACACACGACTCACAACTGATGACATCCGAACACTTCCTGAACAAGTGCTTCGCTTACGAATTTTGTTTGAGCCTCAAGAGGAGCAAGAGAGTGATGCAGAGGCTTGAGAGAATAATGCAGAGGCTGAAGAGAATAATGCAGAGGCTTAAGAGAGGGATGCAGAGGCTCAAGAGAGTGATGGAGAGGCTCAAGAGAGTGAAGCAGAGGCTCAACAGAGTGATTCAGAGGCTTACGAGAGTGATGCAGAGGCTTAAGAGAGTGATGCAGAAGCTTAAGAGAGGGATGCAAAGGCTCAAGAGAGTGATGCAAAGGCTCAAGAGAGTGATGCAGAGGCTTAAGAGAGGGATGCAGAGGCTCAAGAGAAAGATGTAGAGGCTCAAGTGAGGGATGCAAAGGCTTATGGGAGGGATGCAGGAGTTAAAGAGAGTGATGCAGAGGCTCAAGAGAGGCATGCAGAGTGACTTTTTTTCACGTTATTCATGTAGTGTGATTTTACGTATATATATTCGTTTTTACCAATATGTCGATACTACTTCTTGTTTTCTCACGATATGTGATTTGGCCTTCAAATCTCAGAATTTCGCTTATTTTGCATTTTTAAGCACGTTTTCTTGAATTTTGTTTAGTACTAAAAATCATCGAATTTAGCAATATTTTGACCTTTATCATCCCCTTTCCTTTATGTGATTTAAACAAAATATCATCGAATTAGGCAATATTTTGCCGTTTTTCCACGTTTTTTGAATTTTCAGTTTATTGTTATTATTTCATTAAATATACGAGAAAAATTATGTAAACACATAATTGATCAGAAAATAACCTTAAATACTTCATTTTCAATCATCTATTTGTTTCTCGTTAAAATACTGAGTAAGAGTTTGAAAAGGGGAGAAGATCTGTTTTTATTGCATATATCGACGTTTCAGCCGGATTAGAACGGTTTTACGTGTACATCTTCCATCGGTAATATAAACCAAAAATCAGGAACATTTTATTAAATTTTAATGAAAACTCATTGATTTTTATCATTTGTATTGGAAGCAACATCTTTATACGTCTTATCTAGGGTCTAAAAAATACAAAACGTCGCTTTATGATTCGAAGTTAAAATCCTCAAATTTGGTATAATAATGACTTTTTCACGTTTTTCATGTAGTTTGATATTACGCAAATATATTCTTTTTTACCAATATTGCGATACTATTTCATGTAGTATCACGATATGTGATTTGGCCTTCATATCTCAGATTATCGCATAATATTGCATTTTAAGCAAGTTTTCTTGCATTTTGTTTTGTACTAAAACTTATCGAATTCAGCAATATTTTGACGTTTATCATCCTCTTTTCCTTTATGTGATATAAACAAAATATCATCGAATTAGGCAATATTTTGCTGTTTTTCCACGTTTTTGTGAATTTTCAGTTTATTGTTATTAATTCATTAAATATACGATAAAAATGATGCAAACACATAATTGATTAGAAATTAATCTTAAACACTTCATTTTCAAACAACTATTTGTTTCTCGTTAAAATACTGAGTATGATATTGAAAAGGGGATAGGTTCTGTTTTTATTGCATATATCGACGTTTCAGCCGGATTAGAGCGGTTTTACGTGTAAATCTTCCATCGGTAATATAAACGGAAAATCAGGAACATTTAAGTTAATTCTAATGAAAACAAATTGATTTTTATCATTTGTATTTAAAACAACATTGTCATGTCTTTTCTTGGATCTAAATAATACGAAACCTCGCTCTATGATTTGAAGTTAAAATCCTCAAATATGGTAATATAGTGACTTTTTTCACGTTATTCATGTAGTGAGATTTTACGTATTCGTTTTTACCAATATTTCGATACTACTTCATGTTTTCTCACGATATGAGATTTGGCCTTCAAATCTCAGAATTTCGCAAATTTTGCATTTTTAAGCAAGTTTTCTTGCATTTTATTTTGTACTAAAAATCATCGAATTTAGCAATATTTTGACCTTTATTATCCCCTTTTCCTTTATGTGATTTAAACCAAATATCATCGAATTAGGCCGTTTTTCCACGTTTTTGTGAATTTTCAGTTTATTGTTATTAATTCATTAAATATACGATAAAAATGATGCAAACACATAATTGATCAGAAAATAACCTTAAATACTTCATTTTCAATCATCTATTTGTTTCTCTTTAAAATACTGAGTAAGATATTGAAAAGGGGAGAAGTTCTGTTTTTATTGCATATAGCGACGTTTCAGCCGGAATAGAACGGTTTTACGTGTACATCTTCCATCGGTAATATAAACCGAAAATCAGGAACATTTTAGTTAATTTTAATGAAAACACATTGATTGTTATCATTTGTATTGGAAGCAACATCTTTATACGTCTTGGGATGCAGAGGCTCAAGAGAGGGATGCAGAGGCTTAAGAGAGGGATGCAGAGGCTCAAGAGAGGGATGCAGAGGCTTAAGAGAGTGATGCAGAGGCTGAAGAGAGTGTTGCAGAGGCTTAAGAGAGGGGATGCAGAGGCTCAAGAGAGTGATGCAGAGGCTGAAGAGAGAGATGCAGAGGCTATAGAGAGTGATGCAGAGGCTCAAGAGAGTGATGCAGGGGTTCAAGAGAATGATGTAGAGGCTTTAGAGAAGAATGTAGAGGCTCAAGAGAATGATGCAGAGGCTTAGGAGAGTGATGCAGAGGATCAAGAGAGGGGATGCAGAGGCTCAAGAGAGTGATGCAGAGGCTGAAGAGAGAGATGCAGAGGGTGAAGAGAGTGTTGCAGAGGCTCAAGAGAGGGATGCAGAGGCTTAAGAGAGGGTTGCAGAGGCTAAAAAGAGGGATGCAGCGGCTTAAGAGAGTGATGCAGAGGCTGAGGATAGTGTTGCAGAGGCTTAAGAGAGGGATGCAGAGGCTCAAGAGAGTGATGCAAAGGCTCAAGAGAGTGATGCAGAGGCTCAAGAGAGTGATGCAGAGGATCAAGAGGGTGATGCAGAGGGTGATGAGAGTGTTGCAGAGGCTTAAGAGAGGGATGCAGAGGCAAAAGAGAGTGATGCATAGGCTCAAGAGAGTGATGCAGAAGCTGAAGAGTGTTGCAGAGGCTTAAGAGAGGGATGCAGAGGCTCAAGAGAGGGATGCAGAGGCTTAAGAGTGTGATGTAGAGGCTGAAGAGAGTGTTGCAGAGGCTTAAGAGAGGGATGCAGAGGCTCAAGAGAGTGATGCAAAGGCTCAAGAGAGTGATGCAGAGGTTCAAGAGAGTGATGCAGAGGATCAAGAGAGTGATGCAGAGGCTGAAGAGAGAGATGCAGAGGCTATAGAGAGTGATGCAGAGGCTCAAGAGAGTGATGCAGGGGTTCAAGAGAATGATGTAGAGGCTTTAGAGAAGGATGTAGAGGCTCAAGAGAATGATGCAGAGGCTCAGGAGAGTGATGCAGAGGATCAAGAGAGGGATGCAGAGGTTTAAGAGAGTGATGCAGAGGCTCAAGAGAGTGATGCAGAGGATCATGAGAGGGATACAGGAGTTCAAGAGAGGGATGAAGAGGCTCAAGAGAGTGATTCAGAGGCTTACGAGAGTGATGCAGAGGCTTAAGAGAGTGATGCAGAGGCTTAAGAGAGGGATGCAGAGGCTCAAGCGAGGGATGCAGAGGCTCAAGAGAGGGATGCAGAGGCTCAAGTGAGGGATGCAGAGGCACAAGAGAGGGATGCAGAGGCTCATGAGAGGGATGCAGGAGTTCAAGAGAGTGATGCAAAGGCTCAAGAAAGGTATATATTCATTTTTACCAATATTTAAATACTATTTCATGTAGTATCACGATATGTGATTTGGCCTTCAAATCCCAGATTTTCGCATAATATTGCATTTTAAGCAAGTTTTCTTGCATTTTGTTTCGTACTAAAAATCATCGAATTCAGCAATATTTTGACGTTTATCATCCCTTTTTCCTTTATGTGATATAAACAAAATATCATCGAATTAGGCAATATTTTGCTGTTTTTCCACGTTTTTGTGAATTTTCAGTTTATTGCTATTAATTCATTAAATATACGATAAAAATGATGCAAAAACATAATTGATTAGAAATTAACCTTAAACACTTCATTTTCAATCAACTATTTGTTTCTCGTTAAAATACTGAGTAAGATATTGGAAAGGGGAGAAGTTCTGTTTTTATTGCATATAACGACGTTTCAGCCGGATTAGAGCGGTGTCACGTGTACATCTTCCATCGGTAATATAAGCATCACTCTCTTGAGCCTCTGCATCACTCTCTTAAACCTCTGCATCCCTCTCTTGATCCTCTGCATCACTCTCCTGAGCCTCTGCATCATTCTCTTGAGCCTCTACATCCTTCTCTAAAGCCTCTACATCATTCTCTTGAACCCCTGCATCACTCTCTTGAGCCTCTGCATCACTCTCTATAGCCTCTGCATCTCTCTCTCTTCAGCCTCTGCATCACTCTCTTGATCCTCTGCATCACTGTCTTGAACCTCTGCATCACTCTCTTGAGCCTTTGCATCACTCTCTTGAGCCTCTGCATCCCTCTCTTAATCCTCTGCAACACTCTCTTCAGCCTCTACATCACACTCTTAAGCCTCTGCATCCCTCTCTTGAGCCTCTGCATCCCTCTCTTAAGCCTCTGCAACACTCTTCAGCTTCTGCATCACTCTCTTCAGCCTATGCATCACTCTCTTTTGCCTCTGCATCCCTCTCTTAAGCCTCTGCAACACTCTCATCACCCTCTGCATCACCCTCTTGATCCTCTGCATCACTCTCTTGAACCTCTGCATCACTCTCTTGAGCCTTTGCATCACACTCTTGAGCCTCTGCATCCCTCTCTTAAGCCTCTGCAACACTATCCTCAGCCTCTGCATCACTCTCTTAAGCCGCTGCATCCCTCTCTTGAGAATCTGCAACACTCTCTTCAGCCTCTGCATCTCTCTCTTCAGCCTCTGCATCACTCTCTTGAGCCTCTGCATCCCCTCTCTTAAGCCTCTGCAACACTCTCTTCAGCCTCTGCATCACTCTCTTAAGCCTCTGCATCCCTCTCTTGAGCCTCTGCATCCCTCTCTTTAGCCTCTGCATCCCTCTCTTGAGCCTCTACATCCCTACATGCAAGAAAACTTGCTTAAAAAAGCAAAATTTGCGAAATTCTGAGATATGAAGGCTAAATCACATATCGTGAGAAAACATGAAGTAGTATCGAAATATTGGTAAAACGAATATATATACGTAAAATCACACTACATGAATAACGTGAAAAAAGTTACTATATTACCATATTTGAGGATTTTAACTTCAAATCATAGAGCGAGGTTTCGTATTATTTAGATCCAAGAAAAAACATATGACAATGTTGTTTCAAATACAAATGATAAAAATCAATGTGTTTTCATTAGAATTAACTAAAATGTTCCTGATTTTCCGTTTATATTACCGATTTTCCGTTTATATTACACGTGAAACCGCTCTAATCCGGCTGAAACGTCGATATATGCAATAAAAACAGAACTTCTCCCCTTTCCAATATCTTTCTTAGTATTTTAACGAGAAACAAATAGTTGATTGAAAATGAAGTGAATAAGGTTAATTTCTAATCAATTATGTGTTTGCATCATTTTTATCGTATATATAATGAATTAATAGCAATAAACTCAAAATTCACAAAAACGTGGAAAAACAGCAAAATATTGCCTAATTCGATGATATTTTGTTTATATCACATAAAGGAAAAGGGAATGATAAACGTCAAAATATTGCTGAATTCTCCCTATCACCTTTCTTGAAAGTCGGTACGACATTTGCCTCCTTCCAGCAACTGGGAAATTCTCCCGACATAAGTGACTCATTAAAGATCATTGCCAGAGGCACGCTGAGAGCCTGCACTGCCTCTTTAAGTATCCACGGTGATACTTTGTATGGTCCAACAGCTTTATTTGCATCCAGTGTTGTCAACTGTTTCATTACCTCCTCTGCTGTCACCTCTATACCTGATAATCTTTTATCTAGGTTAATCGCTTCTAACAATGGGAGCTGCTCAGGCTCGGTTGTGAACACTCCATGGAATTTTGCATTCAGTACCTCGCAGATTTCCTTGTCACTTTCTGTATATGCCCCTTCTGTTTTCCTCAATCTTGTCAATTGGTCATTTACCGACATCTTCCTTCTTATATGGCTATGTAGTAATTTAGGTTGCTTTTTCGCTTTGACTGCAATATCATTCTCATAATTTCTTTCCGACACTCGTCTTATGTTAATGTAATCATTCCTAGCTCTGTTACATCTAATCCTGTTGTCCTCTGTCCTTTGTCTTCTGTACTTCCTCCAATCCCTCCTGCTTCTCACCTTTGCTTCCTGACACTGTCTATTAAACCATGGGTTATTATATTCCCTCCTGCTTTTTTCCTTTATTGTTGGAATAAATCTCTCTTCAGCCTCCTTGCATTTCAATATGACTTGGTTCATCATACTTTGCACTGTTTTTCCTCTAAGGTCTTCCTTCCACTGCACTTCTCCCAGGTAGTCCCTTATCCTTCTGTAGTCCCCTTTTCTGTAATCAAGTCTCCTTTCCCGGACCTCTTGTCCTTTGGTCACAATTTTAAGCTCCATCATGTAGTCAAAGACTAGGACACAATGATCACTGGCTCCTAGTGGTATTTCATGTTCCACCTGCTCGATGTCTTCTACATTCTGGGTGAAAATGAGATCTAAGAGGCTGCACGTATCCCCTCCTCTTTCCCTAGTATCTTCCTTCACATGCTGTGTTAGGAAATTCCTGTCAATAACGTCTACCAGCTTCGCTCCCCAGGTCTCCTCCCCGCCATGGGGATTCTTCGTTTCCCAATTATATCTCTCCATGATTTAGGTCCCCCATGACCAGCAGCTTCGCTCTCATTCTATGCTCTATAGTTGCTGCCCTTTGTGTGTGTGTGTGTGTGTATTATACTATATTCCTGTTAAAAGTCCAGCCCGTCCTCATAAATAAAGTCCAGAGTTCATTCCATGCACCCGGCAAACACCCATTTTATGAAAGGAAAACGGTTTACACACGACTCACAACTGATGACATCCGAACACTTCCGGAACAAGTGCTTCGCTTACGAATTTTGTTCGAACCACAACGCTGTAAATGCTTCACCCACGTACTACAAATACAAATAATCGCCAACACAACCTAAACACCTAACCTAACTAATGCCTAAATATGCACAGTAAAGTCAAGAGTTCATTCCATGCACCCGGCAAACACCCTTTTTATGAAAGGAAAACGGTTTACACACGACTCACAACTGATGACATCCGAACACTTCCTGAACAAGTGCTTCGCTTACGAATTTTGTTTGAGCCTCAAGAGGAGCAAGAGAGTGATGCAGAGGCTTGAGAGAATAATGCAGAGGCTGAAGAGAATAATGCAGAGGCTTAAGAGAGGGATGCAGAGGCTCAAGAGAGTGATGGAGAGGCTCAAGAGAGTGAAGCAGAGGCTCAACAGAGTGATTCAGAGGCTTACGAGAGTGATGCAGAGGCTTAAGAGAGTGATGCAGAAGCTTAAGAGAGGGATGCAAAGGCTCAAGAGAGTGATGCAAAGGCTCAAGAGAGTGATGCAGAGGCTTAAGAGAGGGATGCAGAGGCTCAAGAGAAAGATGTAGAGGCTCAAGTGAGGGATGCAAAGGCTTATGGGAGGGATGCAGGAGTTAAAGAGAGTGATGCAGAGGCTCAAGAGAGGCATGCAGAGTGACTTTTTTTCACGTTATTCATGTAGTGTGATTTTACGTATATATATTCGTTTTTACCAATATGTCGATACTACTTCTTGTTTTCTCACGATATGTGATTTGGCCTTCAAATCTCAGAATTTCGCTTATTTTGCATTTTTAAGCACGTTTTCTTGAATTTTGTTTAGTACTAAAAATCATCGAATTTAGCAATATTTTGACCTTTATCATCCCCTTTCCTTTATGTGATTTAAACAAAATATCATCGAATTAGGCAATATTTTGCCGTTTTTCCACGTTTTTTGAATTTTCAGTTTATTGTTATTATTTCATTAAATATACGAGAAAAATTATGTAAACACATAATTGATCAGAAAATAACCTTAAATACTTCATTTTCAATCATCTATTTGTTTCTCGTTAAAATACTGAGTAAGAGTTTGAAAAGGGGAGAAGATCTGTTTTTATTGCATATATCGACGTTTCAGCCGGATTAGAACGGTTTTACGTGTACATCTTCCATCGGTAATATAAACCAAAAATCAGGAACATTTTATTAAATTTTAATGAAAACTCATTGATTTTTATCATTTGTATTGGAAGCAACATCTTTATACGTCTTATCTAGGGTCTAAAAAATACAAAACGTCGCTTTATGATTCGAAGTTAAAATCCTCAAATTTGGTATAATAATGACTTTTTCACGTTTTTCATGTAGTTTGATATTACGCAAATATATTCTTTTTTACCAATATTGCGATACTATTTCATGTAGTATCACGATATGTGATTTGGCCTTCATATCTCAGATTATCGCATAATATTGCATTTTAAGCAAGTTTTCTTGCATTTTGTTTTGTACTAAAACTTATCGAATTCAGCAATATTTTGACGTTTATCATCCTCTTTTCCTTTATGTGATATAAACAAAATATCATCGAATTAGGCAATATTTTGCTGTTTTTCCACGTTTTTGTGAATTTTCAGTTTATTGTTATTAATTCATTAAATATACGATAAAAATGATGCAAACACATAATTGATTAGAAATTAATCTTAAACACTTCATTTTCAAACAACTATTTGTTTCTCGTTAAAATACTGAGTATGATATTGAAAAGGGGATAGGTTCTGTTTTTATTGCATATATCGACGTTTCAGCCGGATTAGAGCGGTTTTACGTGTAAATCTTCCATCGGTAATATAAACGGAAAATCAGGAACATTTAAGTTAATTCTAATGAAAACAAATTGATTTTTATCATTTGTATTTAAAACAACATTGTCATGTCTTTTCTTGGATCTAAATAATACGAAACCTCGCTCTATGATTTGAAGTTAAAATCCTCAAATATGGTAATATAGTGACTTTTTTCACGTTATTCATGTAGTGAGATTTTACGTATTCGTTTTTACCAATATTTCGATACTACTTCATGTTTTCTCACGATATGAGATTTGGCCTTCAAATCTCAGAATTTCGCAAATTTTGCATTTTTAAGCAAGTTTTCTTGCATTTTATTTTGTACTAAAAATCATCGAATTTAGCAATATTTTGACCTTTATTATCCCCTTTTCCTTTATGTGATTTAAACCAAATATCATCGAATTAGGCCGTTTTTCCACGTTTTTGTGAATTTTCAGTTTATTGTTATTAATTCATTAAATATACGATAAAAATGATGCAAACACATAATTGATCAGAAAATAACCTTAAATACTTCATTTTCAATCATCTATTTGTTTCTCTTTAAAATACTGAGTAAGATATTGAAAAGGGGAGAAGTTCTGTTTTTATTGCATATAGCGACGTTTCAGCCGGAATAGAACGGTTTTACGTGTACATCTTCCATCGGTAATATAAACCGAAAATCAGGAACATTTTAGTTAATTTTAATGAAAACACATTGATTGTTATCATTTGTATTGGAAGCAACATCTTTATACGTCTTGGGATGCAGAGGCTCAAGAGAGGGATGCAGAGGCTTAAGAGAGGGATGCAGAGGCTCAAGAGAGGGATGCAGAGGCTTAAGAGAGTGATGCAGAGGCTGAAGAGAGTGTTGCAGAGGCTTAAGAGAGGGGATGCAGAGGCTCAAGAGAGTGATGCAGAGGCTGAAGAGAGAGATGCAGAGGCTGAAGAGAGTGTTGCAGAGGCTCAAGAGAGGGATGCAGAGGCTTAAGAGAGGGTTGCAGAGGCTAAAAAGAGGGATGCAGAGGCTCAAGAGAGTGATGCAAAGGCTCAAGAGAGTGATGCAGAGGCTCAAGAGAGTGATGCAAAGGATCAAGAGGGTGATGCAGAGGTTGATGAGAGTGTTGCAGAGGCTTAAGAGAGGGATGCAGAGGCACAAGAGAGTGATGCATAGGCTCAAGAGAGTGATGCAGAAGCTGAAGAGAGTGTTGCAGAGGCTTAAGAGAGGGATGCAGAGGCTCAAGAGAGGGATGCAGAGGCTTAAGAGTGTGATGTAGAGGCTGAAGAGAGTGTTGCAGAGGCTGAAGAGAGGGATGCAGAGGCTCAAGAGAGTGATGCAAAGGCTCAAGAGAATGATGCAGAGGTTCAAGAGAGTGATGCAGAGGATCAAGAGAGTGATGCAGAGGCTGAGGAGAGAGATGCAGAGGCTATAGAGAGTGATGCAGAGGCTCAAGAGAGTGATGCAGGGGTTCAAGAGAATGATGTAAAGGCTTTAGAGAAGGATGTAGAGGCTCAAGAGAATGATGCAGAGGCTCAGGAGAGTGATGCAGAGGATCAAGAGAGGGATGCAGAGGTTTAAGAGAGTGATGCAGAGGCTCAAGAGAGTGATGCAGAGGATCATGAGAGGGATTCTGGAGTTCAAGAGAGGGATGAAGAGGCTCACGAGAGTGATTCAGAGGCTTACGAGAGTGATGCAGAGGCTTAAGAGAGGGATGCAGAGGCATCCCTCTCGTGAGCATTTGCATCACTCTCCCAAGCCTATGCATCCCGCTCTTGAGCCTCTGGATCACTCCCACGAGCCTCTGCATCCCTCTCTTGTGCCTCTGCATCCCCTCTCTTGAGCCTTTGCATCCCTCTCTTGATCCTCTGCATCTCTCTCTTAAGCCTCTGCATCACTCTCTTAAGCCTCTGCATCACTCTCTTGAGCCTCTGCATCATTCTCCTAACCCTCTGCATCACTCTCATGAGCCTCTGCATAACTCTCTTGAGCCTCTGCATCACTCTCATGAGCCTCTGTATCCCTCTCTTGAGCCTCTGCAACACTCTAGTAAGCCTCTGCATCACTCTCTTAAGCCTCTGATTCCCTCTCTTTGTCGTCTGCATCACTCTCTTAAGCCTCTGCATCACTCTCTTCAGCCTCTGCTTCACTCTCTTAAGCCTCTGTATCACTCCCTTGAGCCTCTGCATCATTCTCTTGAGCCTCTGCATCCCTCTCTTAAGCCTCTACATCATTCTCTTAAGCCTCTGCATCACTCTCTTGAGCCTCTACATCACTCTCTTCAGCCTCTGCATAACTCTCTGGAGCCTCTGCATCCCTCTCTGGAGCCTCAGCATCCCTCTCTTGAGCCTCTACAGCACTCCCTTTAGCCTCTTCATCATTCTCTTGAGCCTCTGCATCCCTCTCGTGATCCTTTGCATCACTCTCCCAAGCCTATGCATCCCTCTCTTGAGCCTCTGCATCACTCTCACGAGCCTCTGCATCCCTCTCTTGTGCCTCTGCATCCCCTCTCCTGAGCCTCTGCATCCCTCTCTTGAGCCTCTGCATCTCAATCTTAAGCCTCTGCTTCACTCTCTTAAGCCTCTGCATCACTCTCTTGAGCCTCTGCATCCCTCTCTTAAGCCTCTACATCATTCTCTTGAGCCTCTGCATAACTCTCTTGAGCTTCTGAGTCACTCTCTTAAGCCTCTTCATCACTCTCTTGAGCCTCTACATCACTCTCTTCAGCCTCTGCATAACTCTCTGGAGCCTCTGCATCCCTCTCTGGAGCCTCAGCATCCCTCTCTTGAGCCTCTACAGCACTCCCTTTAGCCTCTTCATCATTCTCTTGAGCCTCTGCATCCCTCTCGTGAGCCTTTGCATCACTCTCCCAAGCCTATGCATCCCTCTCTTAAGCCTCTGCATCACTCTCACGAGCCTCTGCATCCCTCTCTTGTGCCTCTGCATCCCCTCTCTTGAGCCTCTGCATCCCTCTCTTGAGCCTCTGCATCTCAATCTTAAGCCTCTGCATCACTCTCTTAAGCCTCTGCATCACTCTCTTGAGCCTCTGCATCATTCTCTTAAGCCTCTACATCACTCTCTTGAGCCTCTGCATGACTCTCTTATGCCTCTGCATCCCTCTCTTGATCATTTGCGTCACTCTCTTGAGCCACTGCATCATTCTCTTGAGCCTCTGCATGACTCTCTTATGCCTCTGCATCCCTCTTTTGATCATTTGCGTCACTCTCTTGAGCCACTGCATCATTCCCTTAAGCCTCTGCATCCCTCTCTTGATCATCTGCATCACTCTCGTAAGCCTCTGAATCACTCTCGTGTGCCTCGGCATCACTCTCTTGAGCTCCTGCATCCCTATCTTGAGCCTCTGCATCCCTCTCTTGAGCCTCTGCATCCCTCTCTTACGCCTCTGCATCACTCTCTTATGTCTCTGCATCACTCTCGTAAGCCTCTTAATCACTCTCCTGAGCATCTGCATTCCTCTCTTGAGACTGCATCACTCTCTTGAGCCTCTGCGTCACTCTCTTAAGCCTCTGCATCTCTAACTTCAGCCTCTGCATCACTCTATGGAGCCTCTGCATCCCTCTCTGGAGCCTCAGCACCCCTCTCTTGAGCCGCAGCAGCACTCTCTTGAGCCTCTTCATCATTATCTTGTGCCTCTGCATCCCTCTCTTAAGCCTCTGCTTCACTCTCTTGAGCCGCTGCATCCCTCTCTTAAGCCTCTGCATCATTCTCTTGAGCCTCTGCATCCCTCTCTTGAACTCCTGCATCCCTCTCTTGAGCCTTTGCATCACTATCTTAAGCCTATGCATCCTTCTCTTGAGCCTCTGCATCACTCTCAAGAGCCTCTGCATTCCTCTCATGTGCCTCTGCATCCCCTCACTTGAGCCTCTGCTTCCCTCTCTTGAGCCTCTGCATCCCTCTCTTGAGCCTCTGCATCCCTCTCTTGAGCCTCTGCATCCCTCTCTTAAGCCACTGCATCACTCTCTTGAGCCTATTCATCACTCTCTTGAGCCTCTGCATCACTCTCTTGACCCTCTGCATCCCTCTCCTACGCCTCTGCGTCACTCTCTTAAGCCTCTGCATCTCTAACTTCAGCCTCTGCATCACTCTATGGAGCCTCTGCATCCCTCTCTGGAGCCTCAGCACCCCTCTCTTGAGCCGTAGCAGCACTCTCTTGAGCCTCTACATCATTCTCTTAAGCCTCTGCATCCCTCTCTTGATCATCTGCATCACTCTCGTAAGCCTATGCATCACTCTCTTGAGCCTCGGCAGAACTCTCTTGAGCCTCTGCATCACTCTCTTTAGCCTCTGCATCCCTCTCTTGAGCCTCTTCATCTTTCTCTTGTGCCTCTGCATCCCTCACTTGATCCACTGCATCCCTCTCTTGAGCCTCTGCATCCCTATCTTGACCCTCTGCATTACTCTCTTGAGCCTCTGCATCCCTCTCTTACGCCTCTGCATCACTCTCTTAAGTCTCTGCATCACTCTCGAAAGCCTCTCAATCACTCTCTTGAGCCTCTGCATTCCTCTCTTGAGCCTCTGCACCACTCTCTTCAGCCTCTGCATCACTCTCTTTAGCCTCTGCATCCCTCTCTTGAGCCTCTGCATCACTCTCTTGAGCCTCTGCATTACTCTCTTGAGCCTCTACATCCCTCTCTTAAGCCTCTGAATCCCTCTCTTGAGGCCTCTGTATTACTCTCTCGAGCCTCTGCATCACGCTCATGATCCTCTGCATCACTCTCTTGAGCCTCTGCATCACTCTCTTGAGCCTCTGCATCACTCTCTAGACCCTCTGCATCACTCTCTTCAGCCTCTGCATCACTCTCTTAAGCCTCTGCATCACTCTCCTGAGCCTCTGCATCACTCTCTTGAGCCTCTACATCACTCTTTTGAGCCTCTGCATCACTCTCTTCAGCCTGTGCATCACTTTCTTAAGCCTCTGCATCACTCTCTTGAGCTTCTGCCTTACTCTCTTGAGCCTCTACATCCGACTCTTGAGCCTCTGCATCACTCTCTTAAGCCTCTGCATTCCTATGTTGATCGTTTGCATCACTCTCATGAGCCTCTGCATCATTCTCTTGAGCCTCTGCATCCCTCTCTTAAGCCTCTACATCATTCTCTTGAGCCTCTGCATCACTCTTGAGCCTCTTTGTCACTCTCTTAAGCCTCTGCATCTCTCACTTCAGCCTCTGCATCACTCTCTGGAGCCTCTGCATCACTCTCTGGAGCCTCAGCATCCCTCTCTTGAGCCTCAGCAGCACTCTCTTGAGCCTCTTCATCATTTTCTTGTGCCTCTGCATCCCTCTCTTAAGCCTCTGCTTCACTCTCTTCAGCCTCGCTCCAAAATTTCGCTCAAGGGTCGAATTTGCGATGTTTGGGATATTTTGAAAACTGCAGGTGGGTTTGGGCAAAATGTGACCCATCGCCGCTCTCAGTAATTGGCATATTTTCGGTATAAAATGTCGTAATTTCAAACTGCGAATACGTGAAGAGAGCCAGAATTTGGCTCCAAAATAAGGCTTCAGGGTCGAATTTGGGATGTTTGGGATATTTTTAAAACTGCAGGGAGGGTTTGGGCCTAATGTGATCCATCGCCGCTTTCCGTAATTGACATATTTTCAGTATAAAAAGTCATAATTTCAAACTGCGAATACGTGCAGAGAGCTAGAATTTGGCTATAAAGTATGGCTCAAGAGTCGAATTTGGGATGTTTGGGATATTTGAAAACTGCAAGCGGGGTTTGGGCAAAATGTGACGCATCGCTGCTTTCAGTAATTGGCATATTTTCCGTATAAAAAGTCATAATTTCAAACTGCAAATACGTGCAGAGAGCCAGAATTTGGCCCCAAAATAACGCTCCCGGGTCGAGTTTGGGATGTTTGGTATATTTTGAAAACTGCAGGGGGGTTTGGGCAAAATGTGACCCATCGCCGCTCTCAGTAATTGGCATATTTTCGGTATAAAATGACGTCATTTCAAAGGGCGAATACGTGCAGAAAGCTAGAATTTGGCTCCAAAATATGGCTCAAAGGTCGAATTTGGATGTTTGGGATATTTTGCAAACTGCAGGGGGGTTTGGGCAAAACGTGACCCATCGCATCTTTCAGTAATTGGCATATTTTCAAGCGTCAAGTTTGGGATGTTTGGGATAAAAAGTCGTAATTTCAAACAGCAAATACGTGCAGAGAGCCAAAATTTGGCTCCAAAAACATTCTCAAGGGTCGAATTTGGGATGTTTTGGATATTTTGAAAATTGCAAGGAGGGGGGTTCGGCTAAATGTGACCTACCGCCCCTCTCAGTAATTGGCATATTTTCGGTATAAAAAGTCGTAATTTCAAAATGCGAATATGTGCAGAGAGCCACAATTTGGCTCCAAAAATTGGCTCAAGGGTCGAATTTGGTATGTTTGGGATATTTTGAAAACTACAAGGGGGTTTGAGCAGAATGTGACCCATTGCAGCTTTCAGTAATTGACATATTTTCGGTATAAAAAGTCGTTATTTCAAACTGCGAATAGGTGAAGAAAGCAAGAACTTGGCTCCAAAATAAGGCTCCAGGGTCGAATTTGGGAAGTTTGGGATATTTTGAAACGTCGATATATGCAATAAAAAAAGAACTTCTCCCCTTTTCAATATCGTACTCAGTATTTTAACTAGAAACAACATACTCAGTATTTTAACTAGAAACAAATAGTTGATTGAAAATAAAGTATTTAAGGTTAATTTCTAACAAATAATGTATTTGCATCATTTTTGTCGTATATATAAAGAATTAATACAATAAACTGAAAATTCACAACAACCTGGAAAAACGGCAAAATATTGCATAATTCGATGATATTTTGTGTAAATCATATAAAGAAAAAGGCGGACGATAAACGTCAAAATATTGCTAAATTCGGTGATTTTGAGTAAAAAAGAAAATGCAAGAAAACTTACCTAAAAATGCAATATTATGCGAAATTCTGAGATTTGAAAGCCAAATCACATATCGTGAGAAAACGTGAAGTAGTATCGAAATCATGGTACAAACGAATATATTTACGTAAACTCAATAAAAATATTCTGCACGTATTCGCAGTTTGAAATTACATTTTATACCGAAAATATGCCAATTACTGAGTGTGGCGATGGATCACATTTTGCCCAGGCCCTCCCTGCAGTTTTCAAATTATCCCAAGCATCCCAAATTCGACCCTTGAGCCATATTTTGGAGTCACATTCTGGCTCTCTGCTCGTATTCGCTGTTTGAAATTATGAATTTTTATACCGAAAATATGTCAATTACTGAGGGCAGCGATAGGTCACATTTTGCCCAAACCCCCTTTGCACTTTTCAAAATATCCCAAACATCCCATGTTCGACGCTTGAACCATATTTTGGAGCCAAATTCCGGCTCTCTGCACGTATTCGCAGTTTGAAATTACATCATTTTATAACGAAAACATGCCAATTACTTAGCGCAGCGATAGGTCACATTTTGCCCAAACCCCCCTGCAGTTTTCAAAACATCTCAAACATCCCAAATTCGATGCTTGAGCCAAATTTTGGAGCCAAATTGTGGCTCTCTGCCAATATTCGCAGCTTGAAATTTCGAATTTTTATACCGAAAATATGCCAATTACGGAGAGCGGCGATGGATCACATTTTGCCCAAACCCTCCCTCCAGTTTTCAAAATATCCCAAACATCCCAAATTCGACCCTGGAGCCTTATTTTGGAGCCAAATTCTGGCTCTCTGCACATATTCGCAGTTTGAAATTACGAATCTTTATACCGAAAATATGTCAATTACTGAGAGCGGCGATAGGTCACATTTTGCCCAAACCCCCCACCCCCCTGCAGTTTTCAAAATATCTCAAACATCCCAAATTCGAAGCTTGAGCCATATTTTGGAGCCAAATTCAGGCTTTCTGCACGTATTCGCAGTTTGAAATTACGTCTTTTTATACCGAAAATATGCCAATTACTGAGAGCAGCGATGGGTCACATTTTACCAAAACCTTCCCCTGCAGTTTTCAAACTGTCGCAAACAACCCAAATTCCACCCTTGTGGCATATTTTGGAGCGAAATTCAGGCTCTCTGCACGTATTCGCAGTTTGAAATTACAAATTTTTAAACCGAAAATATACCAATTACTTAGAGCGGCGATGGATCACATTCTGCCCAAACCCTCCGTGCAGTGTTCAAAATATCGAAAAACATCCCAAATAAGACCCTTGAACCATATTTTCTAGCCAAATTCTGGCTTTCTGCACGTTTTCGCAGTTTGAAATAACGACTTTTTATACCGAAAGTCTATTACTGAAAGCGGCGATAGCTCACATTTTGATCAAACCCACCAGTCAGTTTTCATAATATCCCAAGCATCCCAAATTCGACCCTTGAGCCATATTTTGGAGCCAAATTCTGGCTCTCTGCACGTATTCGCATTTTGAAATTACAACTTTTTAAACCGAAAATATGCCAGTAACTGAAAGCGGCGATGGGTCACATTTTGCCCAAACCCTCTGTGCAGTTTTCAAAATATCTCAAACATCCTCAATTCGACGCTTGAGCCATATTTTGGAGCCAAAATCTGGCTCTCTGCACCTATTCGCAGTTAGAAATTACGACTTTTTATACCGAAAATATGCCAATTACTGAAAGCTGCGATGGATCACATTCTGCACAAACCCTCCCTGCAATTTTCAAAATATACTAAACATCCCAAATTCAACGCTTGAGCCATATTTTGGAGCTAAATTCTGGCTCTCTGCACGTATTTGCAGTTTGAAGCTACGAATTTTTATACCGAAAATATGCCAATTACGGAGAGCAGCAATGGATCACATTTTGCCCAAACCCCTTTTTGCAGTTTTAAAAATATCGCAAACATTCCAAATTCCACCCTTGCGGCATATTTTGGAGCGAAGTTCTGGCTCTCTGCACGTATTCGCAGTTTTAAATTAGGAATTTTTATACCGAAAATATATCAATTATTTAAAGCAGCGATGGATCGCATTTTGCCCAAACCCTCCGTGCAGTTTTCAAAATATCCAAAGCATCCCAAATTCGACACTTGAGCCATATTTTCTAGCCAAATTCGGGCTTTCTGCTCGTATTCACAGCTTGAAATAACGACTTTTTATCCCGAAAAAATGCCAATTACTGAAAGCAGCGATAGATCACATTTTGCTCAAACCCACCATTTAGTTTTCAAAATATCCCAAACATCCCAAATACAACCCTTGAGCCATATTTTGGAGCCAAATTCTGGCTCTCTGCACCTATTCGCAGTTTGAAATTACGACATTTTTTGCCGAAAATATGTCAATTACTTTAAGAGGCGATGGATCACATTTTGCCCAAACCCTCCGTGCAGTTTTCAAAATTTCCCAAACATATCAAATTCGACCCTTGAGCCAACTTTTGGAGCCAAATTGTGGCTCTCTGCACATATTCGCATTTTGAAATTACGACATTTTATACCGAAAATATGCCAATTTCTGAGAGCGGCGATAGGTCACATTTAGCCAAAACCCCCTCCTTGCAGTTTTCAAAATATCCCAAACATCTCAAATTCGACCCATGAGAATGTTTTTGGAGCCAAATTCTGGCTCTCTGCACGTATTCGCTGTTTGAAATTACGACTTTTTATCCCAATCATCCCAAACTTGACGCTTGAAAATATGCCAATTACTGAAAGAAACGATGGGTCACGTTTTGCCCAAACCCCCCTGCAGTTTGCAAAATATCCCAAACATCCAAATTCGACCTTTGAGCCATATTTTGGAGCCAAATTCTAGCTTTCTGCACGTATTCGCACTTTGAAATTACGTCATTTTATACCGTAAATATGCCAATTACTGAGAGCGGCGGTGGGTCACATTTTGCCCAAACCCCCCTGCAGTTTTCAAAATATACCAAACATCCCAAATTCTACCCTGGAGCGTTATTTTGGAGCCAAATTCTGGCTCTCTGCACGTATTTGCAGTTTGAAATTACGACTTTTTATACGGAAAATATGCCAATTACTGAAAGCAACGAAGCGTCAAATTTTGCCCAAACCCCGCTTGCAGTTTTCAAATATCCCAAACATCCCAAATTCGACCCTTGAGCCATACATTATAGCCAAATTCTGGCTCTCACCACGTATTCGCAGTTGGAAATTATGACTTTTTATACTGAAAATATGTCAATTACTGGAAGCGGCGATGGATCACATTAGGCCCAAACCCTCTCTGCAGTTTTAAAAATATCCCAAACATCTCAAATTCGACCCTGGAGCCTTATTTTGGAGCCAAATTCTGGCTCTCTGCACGTATTCGCAGTTTGAAATTACGACATTTTATACCGAAAATATGCCAATTACTGAGAGCAGCGATGGGTCACATTTTGCCCAAACCCACCTGCAGTTTTCAAAACAGCCCAAACATCGCAAATTCGACCCTTGAGCGAAATTTTGAAGCCAAATTGTGGCTCTCTGCACATATTCGCAGTTTGAAATTACGTCATTTTATACCTAAAATATGCCAATTACTGAGATCGGAGATAGGTCACATTTAGCCGAAACCCCCTCCTTGCAGTTTTCAAAATATCCCAAACACCCCAAATTCGACCCTTGAGAATGTTTTTGGAGCCAAATTCTGGCTCTCTGCACGTATTCGCAGTTTGAAATTACGAATTTTTATCCCAAACATCCCAAATTTGACGCTTGAAAATATGCCAATTACTGAAAGAAGCGATGGGTCACATTTTGCCCATACCCCTCTGCAATTTGCAAAATATCCCAAACATCCCTAATTCGACCTTTGAGCTATATTTTGGAGGTAAATTCTAGCTTTCTGCGCGTATTAGCAGTTTGAAATTACGACTTTTTATACCGAAAATAAGCCAATTACTGAAAACGGCGATGGATCACATTTTGCCGAAACCCTCTCAGCAGTTTCCAAATTATCTCAAACATCCCAAATTCGACCCTTGTGCCATATTTTGTAACCAAATTCGGGCTCTCTGCACGTACTCGCCGTTTGAAATTACGTCTTTTTATACCGAAAATATGCCATTTACTGAGAGCGGCGATGGATCACATTTTGCCCAAACCCTCCCTGCAGTTTTCAAAATATAGCAAACATCCCAAATTCGACGCTTGAGTTATATTTTGGAGCCAAATTCTATTTCTCTTTATGTATTCGCAGTTTGAAATTACGACTTTTATACCGAAAAAATGCCAATTACTGAAAGCGGCGATGGATCATATTTTGCCCAAACCCTCCCTGCAGTTTTCAAAATATCCCAAACATCCCAAATTCAACGCTTGAGCCATATTTTGGAGCCAAATTCTGGCTCTCTGCACGTATTCGCAGTTTGAAATTACGAATTTTTATACCGAAAATATGCCAATTACGGAGAGCGGCAATAGACCACATTTTGCCCAAACTCTACCTGCAGTTTTCAGGTAGGGTTTAGTTTAATTCATTAAATATACGATAAAAATGATGCAAACACATAATAGATAAGAAATTAACCTTAAATACCTCATTTTCAATCAACTCTTTGTTTCTCGTTAATATACTGAGTAAGATATTGAAAAGGGGAGTTCTGTTTTTATTGCATATGTCGACGTTTCAGCCGGGTTAGAGCGGTTTTACGTATACATCTTCCATCGGTAATATAAACGGAAAATCAGGAACATTTTAATTAATTCTAATGAAAACACATTGATTTTTATCATTTGTATTGGAAACAACATTGCAATATGTCTTTTCTTGGATCTAAATAATACGAAACCTCGCTCTATGATTTGAAGTTAAAATCCTTAAATATGGTAAAATAGTGACTTTTATCACGTTTTTTATGTAGTGTGATTTTACGTAAATATATTCGTTTTTACCAATATTTCGATACTACTTCATGTTTTCTACTTCTTCAATATATTCATTTTTACTAATATTTCGATTCTATTTCATGTAGTTTCACGATATGTGATTTGGCCTTCAAATCTCAGAATTTCACATAATATTGCATTTTAAGCAAGTTTTCTTGCATTTTGTTTCGTACGAAAAATCGTCGAATTTGGCAATATTTTGACGTTTATCATCCCCTTTTCCTTTAAGTGACTTAAACAAAATATCATTGAATTAGGCAATATTTTGCCGTTTTCCACGTTTTTGTGAATTTACAGTCTATGGGTATTAATTAATTTATATACGATAAAAATGATGCAAACACATAATTGATTAGATAATAACCTTAAATACTTCATTTTCAATCATCTATTTGTTTCTCGTTAAAATACTGAGTAAGATATTGAAAAGGGGAGAAGTTCGGTTTTTATTGCATATATCGACGTTTCAGCCGGATTAGAGCGGTTTTACGTGTACATCTTCCCTCGGTAATATAAACGGAAAATCAGGAACATTTTAGTTAATTGTAATGAAAACACATTGATTTTTATCATTTGTATTGGAAACAACATTGTCATATGTTTTTTCTTATATATAAATAATACGAAACCTCGCTCTATGATTTGAAGGTAAAATCCTCATACATGCTAAAATAGTGACTTTTTCACGTTAATCATGTACTTTGATATTACGTAAATATATTCATTTTTACCAATATTTCGATACTATTTCATGTAGTATCACGATATGTGATTTGGACTTCAAATCTCAGAATTTCGCATAATATTGCATTTTAAGCAAGTTTTCTTGCATTTTGTTTCGTACGAAAAATCATCGAATTTAGCAATATTTTGACGTTTATCATCCCCTTTTCCTTTATGTAATTTAAACAAAATATCATCGAATTAGGCAATATTTTGCAGTTTTTCCATGTTTATGTGAATTTTCAGTTTATTGGTATTAATTCATTATATGTACGATAAAAATGATGCAAACACATAATAATTATGAATAATGATTAAAATGATTAGATAATAACCTTAAATACTTCATTTTCAATCAACTATTTGTTTCTCGTTAAAATACTGAGTAAGATATTGAAAAGTTGAGAAATTCGGTTTTTATTGCATATATCGACGTTTCAGCCGGATTAGAGCGGTTTTACGTGTACATCTTCCCTCGGTAGTATAAACGGAAAATCAGGAACATTTTACTTAATTCTAATGAAAACACATTGATTTTTATCATTTGTATTGCAAACAACATTGTCATATGTCTTTTCTTGGATCTAAATAATACGAAACCTCGCGCTATGATTTGAAGTTAAAATCTTCAAATATGGTTAAATAGTGACTTTTTTCACGTTTTTCATGTAGTTTGATACTACGTAAATATATTCATTTTTACCAATATTTCGATTCTATTTCATGTAGTATCACGATATGTGATTTGGCCTTCAAATCTCAGAATTTTGCATAATATTGCATTTTAAGCAAGTTTTCTTGCATTTTGTTTCGTACGAAAAATCATCGAATTTAGCAATATTTTGACGTTTATCATCCTTTTTTCCTTTATGTGACTTAAACAAAATATCATCGAATTAGGCAATATTTTGCCATTTTTCCACGTTTTTGTGAATTTTCAGTCTATGGGTATTAATTCATATAAATACGATAAAAATTATGCAAACACATAATTGATTAGATAATAACCTTAAATACTTCATTTTCAATCATCTATTTGTTTCTCGTTAAAATACTGAGTAAGATATTGAAAAGTTGAGAAATTCGGTTTTTATTGCATTTATCGACGTTTCAGCCGGATTAGAGCGGTTTTACGTGTACATCTTCCCTCGGTAATATAAACTTAAAATCAGGAACATTTTAGGTAATTGTAATGAAAACACATTGATTTTTATCATTTGTATTGCAAACAACATTGTCATATGTCTTTTCTTGGATCTAAATAATACGAAACCTCGCTCTATGATTTGAAGGTAAAATCCTCATATATGGTAAAATAGTGACTTTTTCACGTTAATCATGTAGTTTGATATTACGTAAATATATTCATTTTTACCAATATTTCGATACTATTTCATGTAGTATCACGATATGTGATTTGGCCTTCAAATCTCAGAATTTCGCATAATATTGCATTTTAAGCAAGTTTTCTTGCATTTTGTTTCGTACGAAAAATCATCGAATTTAGCAATATTTTGACGTTTATCATCCCCTTTTCCTTTATGTAATTTAAACAAAATATCATCGAATTAGGCAATATTTTGCAGTTTTTCCATGTTTATGTGAATTTTCAGTTTATTGGTATTAATTCATTATATGTACGATAAAAATGATGCAAACACATAATAATTATGAATAATGATTAAAATGATTAGATAATAACCTTAAATACTTCATTTTCAATCAACTATTTGTTTCTCGTTAAAATACTGAGTAAGATATTGAAAAGTTGAGAAATTCGGTTTTTATTGCATATATCGACGTTTCAGCCGGATTAGAGCGGTTTTACGTGTACATCTTCCCTCGGTAGTATAAACGGAAAATCAGGAACATTTTAGTTAATTCTAATGAAAACACATTGATTTTTATAATTTGTATTGGAAACAACATTGTCATCTGTCTTTTCTTGGATCTAAATAATGCGAAACCTCGCTCTATGATTTGAAGGTAAAATCCTCAAATATGGTAAAATAGTGACTTTTTCACGTTAATCATGTAGTTTGATATTACGTAAATATATTAATTTTTACCAATATTTCGATACTATTTCATGTAGAATCACGATATCTGATTTGGCCTTCAAATCTCAGAATTTCGCATAATATTGCATTTTAAGCAAGTTTTCTTGCATTTTGATTCGTACGAAAAATCATCGAATTTAGCAATATTTTGACGTTTATCATCCCCTTTTCCTTTATGTAATTTAAACAAAATATCATCGAATTAGGCAATATTTGGCAGTTTTTCCACGTTTATGTGAATTTTCAGTTTATTGGTATTAATTCATTATATGTACGATAAAAATGATGCAAACACATAATAATTATGATTAATGATTAAAATGATTAGATAATAACCTTAAATACTTCATTTTCAATCATCTATTTGTTTCTCGTTAAAATACTGAGTAAGATATTGAAAAGTTGAGAAATTCGGTTTTTATTGCATATATCGACGTTTCAGCCGGATTAGAGCGGTTTTACGTGTACATCTTCCCTCGGTAATATAAACGGAAAATCAGGAACATTTTAGTTAATTCTAATGAAAACACATTGATTTTTATCATTTGTATTGCAAACAACATTGTCATATGTCTTTTCTTGGATCTAAATAATACGAAAGCTCGCTCTATGATTTGAAGTTAAAATCCTCAAATATGGTTAAATAGTGACTTTTTTCACGTTTATCATGTAGTTTGATACTACGTAAATATATTCATTTTTACCAATATTTCGATTCTATTTCATGTAGTATCACGATATGTGATTTGGCCTTCAAATCTCAGAATTTCGCATAATATTGCATTTTAAGCAAGTTTACTTGCATTTTGTTTCGTACGAAAAATCATCCAATTTAGCAATATTTTGACGTTTATCATTCCCTTTTCCTTTATGTGACTTAAACAAAATATCATCGAATTAGGCAATATTTTGCCGTTTTTCCACGTTTATGTGAATTTTCAGTTTATTGGTATTAATTCATTATATATACGATAAAAATAATGCAAACACATAATAATTATGATTAATGATTAAAATGATTAGATAATAACCTTAAAAATTTCATTTTCAATCAACTATTTGTTTCTCGTTAAAATACTGAGTAAGATATTGAAAAGGGGAGAAGTTCAGTTTTTATTGCATATATCGACGTTTCAGCCGGATTAGAGCGGTTTTACGTGTACATCTTCCCTAGGTAATATAAACGGAAAATCAGGAACATTTTAGTTAATTCTAATGAAAACACATTGATTTTTATCATTTGTATTGGAAACAACATTGTCATATGTCTTTTCTTGGATCTAAATAATACGAAACCTCGCTCTATGATTTGAAGGTAAAATCCTCAAATATGGTAAAATAGTGACTTTTTCACGTTAATCATGTAGTTTGATATTACGTAAATATATTAATTTTTACCAATATTTCGATACTATTTCATGTAGAATCACGATATCTGATTTGGCCTTCAAATCTCAGAATTTCGCATAATATTGCATTTTAAGCAAGTTTTCTTGCATTTTGATTCGTACGAAAAATCATCGAATTTAGCAATATTTTGACGTTTATCATCCCCTTTTCCTTTATGTAATTTAAACAAAATATCATCGAATTAGGCAATATTTGGCAGTTTTTCCACGTTTATGTGAATTTTCAGTTTATTGGTATTAATTCATTATATGTACGATAAAAATGATGCAAACACATAATAATTATGATTAATGATTAAAATGATTAGATAATAACCTTAAATACTTCATTTTCAATCATCTATTTGTTTCTCGTTAAAATACTGAGTAAGATATTGAAAAGGGGAGAAGTTCGTTTTTTATTTCATATATCGACGTTTCAGCCGGATTAGAGCGGTTTTACGTGTACATCTTCCCTCGGTAATGTGAACGGAAAATCAGGAACATTTTAGTTAATTGTAATGAAAACACATTGATTTTTATCATTTGTATTGGAAACAACATTGTCATATGTCTTTTCTTGGATCTAAATAATACGAAAGCTCGCTCTATGATTTGAAGGTAAAATCCTCAAATATGGTAAAATAGTGACTTTTTCACGTTAATCATGTAGTTTGATATTACGTAAATATATTAATTTTTACCAATATTTCGATACTATTTCGTGTAGTATCACGATATCTGATTTGGCCTTCAAATCTCAGAATTTCGCATAATATTGCATTTTAAGCAAGTTTTCTTGCATTTTGTTTCGTACGAAAAATCATCGAATTTAGCAATATTTTGACGTTTATCATCCCCTTTTCCTTTATGTAATTTAAACAAAATATCATCGAATTAGGCAATATTTTGCAGTTTTTCCACGTTTATGTGAATTTTCAGTTTATTGGTATTATTTCATTATATGTACGATAAAAATGATGCAAACACATAATAATTATGATTAATGATTAAAATGATTAGATAATAACCTTAAATACTTCATTTTCAATCAACTATTTGTTTCTCGTTAAAATACTGAGTAAGATATTGAAAAGTTGAGAAATTCGGTTTTTATTGCATATATCGACGTTTCAGCCGGATTAGAGCGGTTTTACGTGTACATCTTCCCTCGGTAATATAAACGGAAAATCAGGAACATTTTAGTTAATTCTAATGAAAACACATTGATTTTTATCATTTGTATTGCAAACAACATTGTCATATGTCTTTTCTTGGATCTAAATAATACGAAAGCTCGCTCTATGATTTGAAGTTAAAATCCTCAAATATGGTTAAATAGTGACTTTTTTCACGTTTATCATGTAGTTTGATACTACGTAAATATATTCATTTTTACCAATATTTCGATTCTATTTCATGTAGTATCACGATATGTGATTTGGCCTTCAAATCTCAGAATTTCGCATAATATTGCATTTTAAGCAAGTTTACTTGCATTTTGTTTCGTACGAAAAATCGTCCAATTTAGCAATATTTTGACGTTTATCATTCCCTTTTCCTTTATGTGACTTAAACAAAATATCATCGAATTAGGCAATATTTTGCCGTTTTTCCACGTTTATGTGAATTTTCAGTTTATTGGTATTAATTCATTATATATACGATAAAAATAATGCAAACACATAATAATTATGATTAATGATTAAAATGATTAGATAATAACCTTAAAAATTTCATTTTCAATCAACTATTTGTTTCTCGTTAAAATACTGAGTAAGATATTGAAAAGGGGAGAAGTTCAGTTTTTATTGCATATATCGACGTTTCAGCCGGATTAGAGCGGTTTTACGTGTACATCTTCCCTAGGTAATATAAACGGAAAATCAGGAACATTTTAGTTAATTCTAATGAAAACACATTGATTTTTATCATTTGTATTGGAAACAACATTGTCATATGTCTTTTCTTGGATCTAAATAATACGAAACCTCGCTCTATGATTTGAAGGTAAAATCCTCAAATATGGTAAAATAGTGACTTTTTCACGTTAATCATGTAGTTTGATATTACGTAAATATATTAATTTTTACCAATATTTCGATACTATTTCATGTAGAATCACGATATCTGATTTGGCCTTCAAATCTCAGAATTTCGCATAATATTGCATTTTAAGCAAGTTTTCTTGCATTTTGATTCGTACGAAAAATCATCGAATTTAGCAATATTTTGACGTTTATCATCCCCTTTTCCTTTATGTAATTTAAACAAAATATCATCGAATTAGGCAATATTTGGCAGTTTTTCCACGTTTATGTGAATTTTCAGTTTATTGGTATTAATTCATTATATGTACGATAAAAATGATGCAAACACATAATAATTATGATTAATGATTAAAATGATTAGATAATAACCTTAAATACTTCATTTTCAATCATCTATTTGTTTCTCGTTAAAATACTGAGTAAGATATTGAAAAGGGGAGAAGTTCGTTTTTTATTGCATATATCGACGTTTCAGCCGGATTAGAGCGGTTTTACGTGTACATCTTCCCTCGGTAATGTGAACGGAAAATCAGGAACATTTTAGTTAATTGTAATGAAAACACATTGATTTTTATCATTTGTATTGGAAACAACATTGTCATATGTCTTTTCTTGGATCTAAATAATACGAAAGCTCGCTCTATGATTTGAAGTTAAAATCCTCAAATATGGTTAAATAGTGACTTTTTTCACGTTTATCATGTAGTTTGATACTACGTAAATATATTCATTTTTACCAATATTTCGATTCTATTTCATGTAGTATCACGATATGTGATTTGGCCTTCAAATCTCAGAATTTCGCATAATATTGCATTTTAAGCAAGTTTACTTGCATTTTGTTTCGTACGAAAAATCATCCAATTTAGCAATATTTTGACGTTTATCATCCCCTTTTCCTTTATGTGATTTAAACAAAATATCATCGAATTAGGTAATATTTTGTCGTTTTTCCACGTTTATGTGAATTTTCAGTTTATTGGTATTAATTCATTATATATACGATAAAAATAATGCAAACACATAATAATTATGATTAATGATTAAAATGATTAGATAATAACCTTAAAAACTTCATTTTCAATCAACTATTTGTTTCTCGTTAAAATACTGAGTAAGATATTGAAAAGGGGAGAAGTTCAGTTTTTATTGCATATATCGACGTTTCAGCCGGATTAGAGCGGTTTTACGTGTACATCTTCCCTAGGTAATATAAACGGAAAATCAGGAACATTTTAGTTAATTCTAATGAAAACACATTGATTTTTATCATTTGTATTGGAAACAACATTGTCATATGTCTTTTCTTGGATCTAAATAATACGAAACCTCGCTCTATGATTTGAAGGTAAAATCCTCAAATATGGTAAAATAGTGACTTTTTCACGTTAATCATGTAGTTTGATATTACGTAAATATTTTAATTTTTACCAATATTTCGATACTATTTCATGTAGTATCACGATATCTGATTTGGCCTTCAAATCTCAGAATTTCGCATAATATTGCATTTTAAGCAAGTTTTCTTGCATTTTGATTCGTACGAAAAATCATCGAATTTAGCAATATTTTGACGTTCATCATCCCCTTTTCCTTTATGTAATTTAAACAAAATATCATCGAATTAGGCAATATTTTGCAGTTTTTCCACGTTTATGTGAATTTTCAGTTTATTGGTATTAATTCATTATATGTACGATAAAAATGATGCAAACACATAATAATTATGATTAATGATTAAAATGATTAGATAATAACCTTAAATACTTCATTTTCAATCATCTATTTGTTTCTCGTTAAAATACAGAGTAAGATATTGAAAAGGGGAGAAGTTCGTTTTTTATTGCATATATCGACGTTTCAGCCGGATTAGAGCGGTTTTACGTGTACATCTTCCCTCGGTAATATAAACGAAAAATCAGGAATATTTTAGTTAATTCTAGTGAAAACACATTGATTTTTATCATTTGTATTGGAAACAACATTGTCATATGTCTTTTCTTGGATCTAGATAATACGAAACCTCGCTCTATGAGTTGAAGTTAAAATCCTCAAATATGGTTAAATAGTGACTTTTTTCACGTTTTTCATGTAGTTTGATACTACGTAAATATATTTATTTTTACTAATATTTTGATTCTATTTCATGTAGTTTCACGATATGTGATTTGGCCTTCAAATCTCAGAATTTCACATAATATTGCATTTTAAGCAAGTTGTCTTGCATTTTGTTTCGTACGAAAAATCGTCGAATTTAGCAATATTTTGACGTTTATCATCCCTTTTTCCTTTATGTGACTTAAACAAAATATCATTGAATTAGGCAATATTTTGCCGTTTTCCACGTTTTTGTGAATTTACAGTCTGAGTATTAATTCATTTTTATACGATAAAAATGATGCAAACACATAATTGATTAGATAATAACCTTAAATACTTCATTTTCAATCATCTATTTGTTTCTCGTTAAAATACTGAGTAAGATATTGAAAAGGGGAGAAGTTCGGTTTTTATTGCATATATCGACGTTTCAGCCGGATTAGAGCGGTTTTACGTGTACATCTTCCCTCGGTAATGTGAACGGAAAATCAGGAACATTTTAGTTAATTGTAATGAAAACACATTGATTTTTATCATTTGTATTGGAAACAACATTGTCATATGTATTTTCTTGGATCTAAATAATACGAAAGCTCGCTCTATGATTTGAAGTTAAAATCCTCAAATATGGTTAAATAGTGACTTTTTTAACGTTTATCATGTAGTTTGATACTACGTAAATATATTCATTTTTACCAATATTTCGATTCTATTTCATGTAGTATCACGATATGTGATTTGGCCTTCAAATCTCAGAATTTCGCATAATATTGCATTTTAAGCAATTTTACTTGCATTTTGTTTCGTGCGAAAAATCATCCAATTTAGCAATATTTTGACGTTTATCATCCCCTTTTCCTTTATGTGATTTAAACAAAATATCATCGAATTAGGTAATATTTTGCCGTTTTTCCACGTTTATGTGAATTTTCAGTTTATTGGTATTAATTCATTATATATACGATAAAAATAATGCAAACACATAATAATTATGATTAATGATTAAAATGATTAGATAATAACCTTAAAAACTTCATTTTCAATCAACTATTTGTTTCTCGTTAAAATACTGAGTAAGATATTGAAAAGGGGAGAAGTTCAGTTTTTATTGCATATATCGACGTTTCAGCCGGATTAGAGCGGTTTTACGTGTATATCTTCCCTAGGTAATATAAACGGAAAATCAGGAACATTTTAGTTAATTCTAATGAAAACACATTGATTTTTATCATTTGTATTGGAAACAACATTGTCATATGTCTTTTCTTGGATCTAAATAATACGAAACCTCGCTCTATGATTTGAAGGTAAAATCCTCAAATATGGTAAAATCGTGACTTTTTCACGTAAATCATGTAGTTTGATATTACGTAAATATATTAATTTTTACCAATATTTCGATACTATTTCATGTAGTATCACGATATCTGATTTGGCCTTCAAATCTCAGAATTTCGCATAATATTGCATTTTAAGCAAGTTTTCTTGCATTTTGGTTCGTACGAAAAATCATCGAATTTAGCAATATTTTGACGTTTATCATCCCCTTTTCCTTTATGTAATTTAAACAAAATATCATCGAATTAGGCAATATTTTGCAGTTTTTCCACGTTTATGTGAATTTTCAGTTTATTGGTATTAATTCATTATATGTACGATAAAAATGATGCAAACACATAATAATTATGATTAAAGATTAAAATGATTAGATAATAACCTTAAATACTTCATTTTCAATCAACTATTTGTTTCTCGTTAAAATACTGAGTAAGATATTGAAAAGTTGAGAAATTCGGTTTTTATTGCATATATCGACGTTTCAGCCGGATTAGAGCGGTTTTACGTGTACATCTTCCCTCGGTAATATAAACGGAAAATCAGGAACATTTTAGTTAATTCTATTGAAAACACATTGATTTTTATCATTTGTATTGCAAACAACATTGTCATATGTCTTTTCTTGGATCTAAATAATACGAAACCTCGCGCTATGATTTGAAGTTAAAATCCTCAAATATAGTTAAATAGTGACTTTTTTCACGTTTTTCATGTAGTTTGATACTACGTAAATATATTCATTTTTACCAATATTTCGATTCTATTTCATGTAGTATCACGATATGTGATTTGGCCTTCAAATCTCAGAATTTTGCATTATATTGCATTTTAAGCAAGTTTTCTTGCATTTTGTATCGTACGAAAAATCATCGCATTTAGCAATATTTTGACGTTTATCATCCTTTTTTCCTTTATGTGACTTAAACAAAATATCATCGAATTAGGCAATATTTTGCCGTTTTTGCACGTTTTTTTGAATTTTCAGTCTATGGGTATTAATTCATTATATATACGATAAAAATAATGCAAACACATAATAATTATGATTAATGATTAAAATGATTAGATAATAACCTTAAAAACTTCATTTTCAATCAACTATTTGTTTCTCGTTAAAATACTGAGTAAGATATTGAAAAGGGGAGAAGTTCAGTTTTTATTGCATATATCGACGTTTCAGCCGGATTAGAGCGGTTTTACGTGTACATCTTCCCTAGGAAATATAAACAGAAAATCAGGGACATTTTAGTTAATTCTAATGAAAACACATTGATTTTTATCATTTGTATTGGAAACAACATTGTCATATGTCTATTCTTGGATCTAAATAATGCGAAAGCTCGCTCTATGATTTGAAGTTAAAATCCTCAAATATGGTTAAATAGTGACTTTTTTCACGTTTATCATGTAGTTTGATACTACGTAAATATATTCATTTTTACCAATATTTCGATTCTATTTCATGTAGTATCACGATATGTGATTTGGCCTTCAAATCTCAGAAATTTGCATAATATTGCATTTTAAGCAAGTTTTCATGCATTTTGTATCGTACGAAAAATCATCGAATTTAGCAATATTTTGACGTTTATCATCCTTTTTTCCTTTATGTGACTTAAACAAAATATCATCGAATTAGGCAATATTTTGCCGTTTTTCCACGTTTATGTGAATTTTCAGTTTATTGGTATTAATTCATTATATGTACGATAAAAATGATGCAAACACCTAATTATTATGATTAATGATTAAAATGATTAGATAATAACCTTAAATACTTCATTTTCAATCAACTATTTGTTTCTCGTTAAAATACTGAGTAAGATATTGAAAAGTTGAGAAATTCGGTTTTTATTGCATATATCGACGTTTCAGCCGGATTAGTGCGGTTTTACGTGTACATCTTCCCTCGGTAATATAAACGGAAAATCAGGAACATTTTAGTTAATTCTAATGAAAACACATTGATTTTTATCATTTGTATTGCAAACAACATTGTCATATGTCTTTTCTTGGATCTAAATAATACGAAACCTCGCGCTATGATTTGAAGTTAAAATCCTCAAATATGGTTAAATAGTGACTTTTTTCACGTTTTTCATGTAGTTTGATACTACGTAAATATATTCATTTTTACCAATATTTCGATTCTATTTCATGTAGTATCACGATATGTGATTTGGCCTTCAAATCTCAGAATTTTGCATAATATTGCATTTTAAGCAAGTTTTCTTGCATTTTGTATCGTACGTAATATCATCGAATTTAGCAATATTTTGACTTTTATCATCCTTTTTTCCTTTATGTGACTTAAACAAAATATCATCGAATTAGGCAATATTTTGCCGTTTTCCACGTTTTTGTGAATTTTCAGTCTATGGGTATTAATTCATATATATACGATAAAAATTATGCAAACACATAATTGATTAGATAATAACCTTAAATACTTCATTTTCAATCATCTATTTGTTTCTCGTTAAAATACAGAGTAAGATATTGAAAATGGGAGAAGTTCGTTTTTTATTGCATATATCGACGTTTCAGCCGGATTAGAGCGGTTTTACGTGTACATCTTCCCTCGGTAATGTAAACGGAAAATCAGGAACATTTTAGTTAATTCTAATGAAAACACATTGATTTTTATCATTTGTATTGGAAACAACATTGTCATATGTCTATTCTTGGATCTAAATAATACGAAAGCTCGCTCTATGATTTGAAGTTAAAATCCTCAAATATGGTTAAATAGTGACTTTTTTCACGTTTATCATGTAGTTTGATACTACGTAAATATATTCATTTTTACCAATATTTCGATTCTATTTCATGTAGTTTCACGATATGTGATTTGGCCTACAAATCTCAGAATTTCGCATAATATTGCATTTTAAGCAAGTTTACTTGCATTTTGTTTCGTACGAAAAATCATCCAATTTAGCAATATTTTTACGTTTATCATCCCCTTTTCCTTTATGTGATTTAAACAAAATATCATCGAATTAGGCAATATTTTGCCGTTTTTCCACGTTTATGTGAATTTTCAGTTTATTGGTATTAATTCATTATATATACGATAACAATAATGCAAACACATAATAATTATGATTAATGATTAAAATGATTAGATAATAACCTTAAAAACTTCATTTTCAATCAACTATTTGTTTCTCGTTAAAATACTGAGTAAGATATTGAAAAGTTGAGAAATTCGGTTTTTATTGCATATATCGACGTTTCAGCCGGATTAGAGCGGTTTTACGTGTAAATCTTCCCTCGGTAATATAAACGGAAAATCAGGAACATTTTAGTTAATTCTAATGAAAACACATTGATTTTTATCATTTGTATTGCAAACAACATTGTCATATGTCTTTTCTTGGATCTAAATAATACGAAACCTCGCGCTATGGTTTGAAGTTAAAATCCTCAAATATGGTTAAATAGTGACTTTTTTCACGTTTTTCATGTAGTTTGATACTACGTAAATATATTCATTTTTACCAATATTTCGATTCTATTTCATGTAGTATCACGATATGTGATTTGGCCTTCAAATCTCAGAAATTTGCATAATATTGCATTTTAAGCAAGTTTTCATGCATTTTGTATCGTACGAAAAATCATCGACTTTAGCAATATTTTGACGTTTATCATCCTTTTTTCCTTTATGTGACTTAAACAAAATATCATCGAATTAGGCAATATTTTGCCGTTTTTCCACGTTTTTGTGAATTTTCAGTGTATGGGTATTAATTCATATATATGTGATAAAAATTATGCAAACACATAATTGATTAGATAATAACCTTAAATACTTCATTTTCAATCATCTATTTGTTTCTCGTTAAAATACAGAGTAAGATATTGAAAAGGGGAGAAGTTCGTTTTTTATTGCATATATCGACGTTTAAGCCGGAATAGAGCGGTTTTACGTGTACATCTTCCCTCGGTAATATAAACGAAAAATCAGGAATATTTTAGTTAATTCTAATGAAAACACATTGATTTTTATCATTTGTATTGGAAACAACATTGTCATATGTCTTTTCTTGGATCTAGATAATACGAAACCTCGCTCTATGAGTTGAAGTTAAAATCCTCAAATATGGTTAAATAATGACTTTTTTCACGTTTTTCATGTAGTTTGATACTACGTAAATATATTAATTTTTACTAATATTTCGATTCTATTTCATGTAGTTTCACGATATGTGATTTGGCCTTCAAATCTCAGAATTTCACATAATATTGCATTTTAAGCAAGTTGTCTTGCATTTTGTTTCGTACGAAAAATCGTCGAATTTAGCAATATTTTGACGTTTATCATCCCTTTTTCCTTTATGTGACTTAAACAAAATATCATTAAATTAGGCAATATTTTGCCGTTTTCCACGTTTTTGTGAATTTACAGTCTATGGGTATTAATTCATTTATATACGATAAAAATGATGCAAACACATAATTGTTTAGATAATAACCTTAAATACTTCATTTTCAATCAACTATTTGTTTCTCGTTAAAATACTGAGTAAGATATTGAAAAGGGGAGAAGTTCAGTTTTTATTGCATATATCGACGTTTCAGCCGGATTAGAGCGGTTTTACGTGTACATCTTCCCTAGGTAATATAAACGGAAAATCAGGAACATTTTAGTTAATTCTAATGAAAACACATTGATTTTTATCATTTGTATTGGAAACAACATTGTCATATGTCTTTTCATGGATCTAAATAATACGAAACCTCGCTCTATGATTTGAAGGTAAAATCCTCAAATATGGTAAAATAGTAACTTTACACGTTAATCATGTAGTTTGATATTACGTAAATATATTAATTTTTACCAATATTTCGATACTATTTCATGTAGTATCACGATATCTGATTTGGCCTTCAAATCTCAGAATTTCGCATAATATTGCATTTTAAGCAAGTTTTCTTGCATTTTGTTTCGTACGAAAAATCATCGAATTTAGCAATATTTTGACGTTTATCATCCCCCTTTTCCTTTATGTAATTTAAACAAAATATCATCGAATTAGGCAATATTTTGCAGTTTTTCCACGTTTATGTGAATTTTCAGTTTATTGGTATTAATTCATTATATGTACGATAAAAATGATGCAAACACCTAATTATTATGATTAATGATTAAAATGATTAGATAATAACCTTAAATACTTCATTTTCAATCAACTATTTGTTTCTCGTTAAAATACTGAGTAAGATATTGAAAAGTTGAGAAATTCGGTTTTTATTGCATATATCGACGTTTCAGCCGGATTAGTGCGGTTTTACGTGTACATCTTCCCTCGGTAATATAAACGGAAAATCAGGAACATTTTAGTTAATTCTAATGAAAACACATTGATTTTTATCATTTGTATTGCAAACAACATTGTCATATGTCTTTTCTTGGATCTAAATAATACGAAACCTCGCGCTATGATTTGAAGTTAAAATCCTCAAATATGGTTAAATAGTGACTTTTTTCACGTTTTTCATGTAGTTTGATACTACGTAAATACATTCATTTTTACCAATATCTCGATTCTATTTCATGTAGTATCACGATATGTGATTTGGCCTTCAAATCTCAGAATTTTGCATAATATTGCATTTTAAGCAAGTTTTCTTGCATTTTGTATCGTACGAAAAATCATCGAATTTAGCAATATTTTGACGTTTATCATCCTTTTTTCCTTTATGTGACTTAAACAAAATATCATCGAATTAGGCAATATTTTGCCGTTTTCCACGTTTTTGTGAATTTTCAGTCTATGGGTATTAATTCATATATATACGATAAAAATTATGCAAACACATAATTGATTAGATAATAACCTTAAATACTTCATTTTCAATCATCTATTTGTTTCTCGTTAAAATACAGAGTAAGATATTGAAAAGGGGAGAAGTTCGTTTTTTATTGCATATATCGACGTTTCAGCCGGATTAGAGCGGTTTTACGTGTACATCTTCCCTCGGTAATATAAACGAAAAATCAGGAATATTTTAGTTAATTCTAATGAAAACACATTGATTTTTATCATTTGTATTGGAAACAACATTGTCATATGTCTTTTCTTGGATCTAGATAATACGAAACCTCGCTCTATGAGTTCAAGTTAAAATCCTCAAATATGGTTAAATAATGACTTTTTTCACGTTTTTCATGTAGTTTGATACTACGTAAATATATTCATTTTTACTAATATTTCGATTCTATTTCATGTAGTTTCACGATATGTGATTTGGCCTACAAATCTCAGAATTTCACATAATATTGCATTTTAAGCAAGTTTTCTTGCATTTTGTTTCGTACGAAAAATCGTCGAATTTAGCAATATTTTGACGTTTATCATCCCTTTTTCCTTTATGTGACTTAAACAAAATATCATTGAATTAGGCAATATTTTGCCGTTTTCCACGTTTTTGTGAATTTTCAGTCTATGGGTATTAATTCATTTATATACGATAAAAATTATGCAAACACATAATTGATTAGATAATAACCTTAAATACTTCATTTTCAATCAACTATTTGTTTCTCGTTCAAATACTGAGTAAGATATTGAAAAGGGGAGAAGTTCGGTTTTTATTGCATATATCGACGTTTCAGCCGGATTAGAGCGGTTTTACGTGTACATCTTCCCTCGGTAATGTAAACGGAAAATCAGGAACATTTTAGTTAATTGTAATGAAAACACATTGATTTTTATCATTTGTATTGGAAACAACATTGTCATATGTCTATTCTTGGATCTAAATAATACGAAAGCTCGCTCTATGATTTGAAGTTAAAATCCTCAAATATGGTTAAATAGTGACTTTTTTCACGTTTATCATGTAGTTTGATACTACGTAAATATATTCATTTTTACCAATATTTCGATTCTATTTCATGTAGTATCACGATATGTGATTTGGCCTTCAAATCTCAGAATTTCGCATAATATTGCATTTTAAGCAAGTTTACTTGCATTTTGTTTCGTACGAAAAATCATCCAATTTAGCAATATTTTGACGTTTATCATCCCCTTTTCCTTTATGTGATTTAAACAAAATATCATCGAATTAGGCAATATTTTGCCGTTTTTCCACGTTTATGTGAATTTTCAGTTTATTGGTATTAATTCATTATATATACGATAACAATAATGCAAACACATAATAATTATGATTAATGATTAAAATGATTAGATAATAACCTTAAAAACTTCATTTTCAATCAACTATTTGTTTCTCGTTAAAATACTGAGTAAGATATTGAAAAGTTGAGAAATTCGGTTTTTATTGCATATATCGACGTTTCAGCCGGATTAGAGCGGTTTTACGTGTAAATCTTCCCTCGGTAATATAAACGGAAAATCAGGAACATTTTAGTTAATTCTAATGAAAACACATTGATTTTTATCATTTGTATTGCAAACAACATTGTCATATGTCTTTTCTTGGATCTAAATAATACGAAACCTCGCGCTATGATTTGAAGTTAAAATCCTCAAATATGGTTAAATAGTGACTTTTTTCACGTTTTTCATGTAGTTTGATACTACGTAAATATATTCATTTTTACCAATATTTCGATTCTATTTCATGTAGTATCACGATATGTGATTTGGCCTTCAAATCTCAGAAATTTGCATAATATTGCATTTTAAGCAAGTTTTCATGCATTTTGTATCGTACGAAAAATCATCGAATTTAGCAATATTTTGACGTTTATCATCCTTTTTTCCTTTATGTGACTTAAACAAAATATCATCGAATTAGGCAATATTTTGCCGTTTTTCCACGTTTATGTGAATTTTCAGTTTATTGGTATTAATTCATTATATGTACGATAAAAATGATGCAAACACCTAATTATTATGATTAATGATTAAAATGATTAGATAATAACCTTAAATACTTCATTTTCAATCAACTATTTGTTTCTCGTTAAAATACTGAGTAAGATATTGAAAAGTTGAGAAATTCGGTTTTTATTGCATATATCGACGTTTCAGCCGGATTAGTGCGGTTTTACGTATACATCTTCCCTCGGTAATATAAACGGAAAATCAGGAACATTTTAGTTAATTCTAATGAAAACACATTGATTTTTATCATTTGTATTGCAAACAACATTGTCATATGTCTTTTCTTGGATCTAAATAATACGAAACCTCGCGCTATGATTTGAAGTTAAAATCCTCAAATATGGTTAAATAGTGACTTTTTTCACGTTTTTCATGTAGTTTGATACTACGTAAATATATTCATTTTTACCAATATTTCGATTCTATTTCATGTAGTATCACGATATGTGATTTGGCCTTCAAATCTCAGAATTTTGCATAATATTGCATTTTAAGCAAGTTTTCTTGCATTTTGTATCGTACGAAAAATCATCGAATTTAGCAATATTTTGACGTTTATCATCCTTTTTTCCTTTATGTGACTTAAACAAAATATCATCGAATTAGGCAATATTTTGCCGTTTTCCACGTTTTTGTGAATTTTCAGTCTATGGGTATTAATTCATATATATACGATAAAAATTATGCAAACACATAATTGATTAGATAATAACCTTAAATACTTCATTTTCAATCAACTATTTGTTTCTCGTTAAAATACTGAGTAAGATATTGAAAAGGGGAGAAGTTCGGTTTTTATTGCATATATCGACGTTTCAGCCGGATTAGAGCGGTTTTACGTGTACATCTTCCCTCGGTAATGTAAACGGAAAATCAGGAACATTTTAGTTAATTGTAATGAAAACACATTGATTTTTATCATTTGTATTGGAAACAACATTGTCATATGTCTATTCTTGGATCTAAATAATACGAAAGCTCGCTCTATGATTTGAAGTTAAAATCCTCAAATATGGTTAAATAGTGACTTTTTTCACGTTTATCATGTAGTTTGATACTACGTAAATATATTCATTTTTACCAATATTTCGATTCTATTTCATGTAGTATCACGATATGTGATTTGGCCTTCAAATCTCAAAATTTCGCATAATATTGCATTTTAAGCAAGTTTACTTGCATTTTGTTTCGTACGAAAAATCATCCAATTTAGCAATATTTTGACGTTTATCATCCCCTTTTCCTTTATGTGATTTAAACAAAATATCATCGAATTAGGCAATATTTTGCCGTTTTTCCACGTTTATGTGAATTTTCAGTTTATTGGTATTAATTCATTATATATAAGATAACAATAATGCAAACACATAATAATTATGATTAATGATTAAAATGATTAGATAATAACCTTAAAAACTTCATTTTCAATCAACTATTTGTTTCTCGTTAAAATACTGAGTAAGATATTGAAAAGTTGAGAAATTCGGTTTTTATTTCATATATCGACGTTTCAGCCGGATTAGAGCGGTTTTACGTGTAAATCTTCCCTCGGTAATATAAACGGAAAATCAGGAACATTTTAGTTAATTCTAATGAAAACACATTGATTTTTATCATTAGTATTGCAAACAACATTGTCATATGTCTTTTCTTGGATCTAAATAATACGAAACCTCGCGCTATGGTTTGAAGTTAAAATCCTCAAATATGGTTAAATAATGACTTTTTTCACGTTTTTCATGTAGTTTGATACTACGTAAATATATTAATTTTTACTAATATTTCGATTCTATTTCATGTAGTTTCACGATATGTGATTTGGCCTTCAAATCTCAGAATTTCACATAATATTGCATTTTAAGCAAGTTGTCTTGCATTTTGTTTCGTACGAAAAATCATCGAATTTAGCAATATTTTGACGTTTATCATCCCTTTTTCCTTTTTGTGACTTAAACAAAATATCATTAAATTAGGCAATATTTTGCCGTTTTCCACGTTTTTGTGAATTTTCAGTGTATGGGTATTAATTCATATATATACGATAAAAATTATGCAAACACATAATTGATTAGATAATAACCTTAAATACTTCATTTTCAATCATCTATTTGTTTCTCGTTAAAATACAGAGTAAGATATTGAAAAGGGGAGAAGTTCGTTTTTTATTGCATATATCGACGTTTCAGCCGGATTAGAGCGGTTTTACGTGTACATCTTCCCTCGATAATATAAACGAAAAATCAGGAATATTTTAGTTAATTCTAATGAAAACACATTGATTTTTATCATTTGTATTGGAAACAACATTGTCATATGTCTTTTCTTGGATCTAGATAATACGAAACCTCGCTCTATGAGTTCAAGTTAAAATCCTCAAATATGGTTAAATAATGACTTTTTTCACGTTTCTCATGTAGTTTGATACTACGTAAATATATTCATTTTTACTAATATTTCGATTCTATTTCATGTAGTTTCACGATATGTGATTTGGCCTACAAATCTCAGAATTTCACATAATATTGCATTTTAAGCAAGTTTTCTTGCATTTTGTTTCGTACGAAAAATCGTCGAATTTAGCAATATTTTGACGTTTATCATCCCTTTTTCCTTTATGTGACTTAAACAAAATATCATTGAATTAGGCAATATTTTGCCGTTTTCCACGTTTTTGTGAATTTTCAGTCTATGGGTATTAATTCATTTATATACGATAAAAATTATGCAAACACATAATTGATTAGATAATAACCTTAAATACTTCATTTTCAATCAACTATTTGTTTCTCGTTAAAATACTGAGTAAGATATTGAAAAGGGGAGAAGTTCGGTTTTTATTGCATATATCGACGTTTCAGCCGGATTAGAGCGGTTTTACGTGTACATCTTCCCTCGGTAATGTAAACGGAAAATCAGGAACATTTTAGTTAATTGTAATGAAAACACATTGATTTTTATCATTTGTATTGGAAACAACATTGTCATATGTCTATTCTTGGATCTAAATAATACGAAAGCTCGCTCTATGATTTGAAGTTAAAATCCTCAAATATGGTTAAATAGTGACTTTTTTCACGTTTATCATGTAGTTTGATACTACGTAAATATATTCATTTTTACCAATATTTCGATTCTATTTCATGTAGTATCACGATATGTGATTTGGCCTTCAAATCTCAGAATTTCGCATAATATTGCATTTTAAGCAAGTTTACTTGCATTTTGTTTCGTACGAAAAATCATCCAATTTAGCAATATTTTGACGTTTATCATCCCCTTTTCCTTTATGTGATTTAAACAAAATATCATCGAATTAGGCAATATTTTGCCGTTTTTCCACGTTTATGTGAATTTTCAGTTTATTGGTATTAATTCATTATATATACGATAACAATAATGCAAACACATAATAATTATGATTAATGATTAAAATGATTAGATAATAACCTTAAAAACTTCATTTTCAATCAACTATTTGTTTCTCGTTAAAATACTGAGTAAGATATTGAAAAGTTGAGAAATTCGGTTTTTATTGCATATATCGACGTTTCAGCCGGATTAGAGCGGTTTTACGTGTAAATCTTCCCTCGGTAATATAAACGGAAAATCAGGAACATTTTAGTTAATTCTAATGAAAACACATTGATTTTTATCATTTGTATTGCAAACAACATTGTCATATGTCTTTTCTTGGATCTAAATAATACGAAACCTCGCGCTATGATTTGAAGTTAAAATCCTCAAATATGGTTAAATAGTGACTTTTTTCACGTTTTTCATGTAGTTTGATACTACGTAAATATATTCATTTTTACCAATATTTCGAATCTATTTCATGTAGTATCACGATATGTGATTTGGCCTTCAAATCTCAGAATTTTGCATAATATTGCATTTTAAGCAAGTTTTCTTGCATTTTGTATCGTACGAAAAATCATCGAATTTAGCAATATTTTGACGTTTATCATCCTTTTTTCCTTTATGTGACTTAAACAAAATATCATCGAATTAGGCAATATTTTGCCGTTTTCCACGTTTTTGTGAATTTTCAGTCTATGGGTATTAATTCATATATATACGATAAAAATTATGCAAACACATAATTGATTAGATAATAACCTTAAATACTTCATTTTCAATCAACTATTTGTTTCTCGTTAAAATACTGAGTAAGATATTGAAAAGGGGAGAAGTTCGGTTTTTATTGCATATATCGACGTTTCAGCCGGATTAGAGCGGTTTTACGTGTACATCTTCCCTCGGTAATGTAAACGGAAAATCAGGAACATTTTAGTTAATTGTAATGAAAACACATTGATTTTTATCATTTGTATTGGAAACAACATTGTCATATGTCTATTCTTGGATCTAAATAATACGAAAGCTCGCTCTATGATTTGAAGTTAAAATCCTCAAATATGGTTAAATAGTGACTTTTTTCACGTTTATCATGTAGTTTGATACTACGTAAATATATTCATTTTTACCAATATTTCGATTCTATTTCATGTAGTATCACGATATGTGATTTGGCCTTCAAATCTCAAAATTTCGCATAATATTGCATTTTAAGCAAGTTTACTTGCATTTTGTTTCGTACGAAAAATCATCCAATTTAGCAATATTTTGACGTTTATCATCCCCTTTTCCTTTATGTGATTTAAACAAAATATCATCGAATTAGGCAATATTTTGCCGTTTTTCCACGTTTATGTGAATTTTCAGTTTATTGGTATTAATTCATTATATATAAGATAACAATAATGCAAACACATAATAATTATGATTAATGATTAAAATGATTAGATAATAACCTTAAAAACTTCATTTTCAATCAACTATTTGTTTCTCGTTAAAATACTGAGTAAGATATTGAAAAGTTGAGAAATTCGGTTTTTATTTCATATATCGACGTTTCAGCCGGATTAGAGCGGTTTTACGTGTAAATCTTCCCTCGGTAATATAAACGGAAAATCAGGAACATTTTAGTTAATTCTAATGAAAACACATTGATTTTTATCATTAGTATTGCAAACAACATTGTCATATGTCTTTTCTTGGATCTAAATAATACGAAACCTCGCGCTATGGTTTGAAGTTAAAATCCTCAAATATGGTTAAATAATGACTTTTTTCACGTTTTTCATGTAGTTTGATACTACGTAAATATATTAATTTTTACTAATATTTCGATTCTATTTCATGTAGTTTCACGATATGTGATTTGGCCTTCAAATCTCAGAATTTCACATAATATTGCATTTTAAGCAAGTTGTCTTGCATTTTGTTTCGTACGAAAAATCATCGAATTTAGCAATATTTTGACGTTTATCATCCCTTTTTCCTTTTTGTGACTTAAACAAAATATCATTAAATTAGGCAATATTTTGCCGTTTTCCACGTTTTTGTGAATTTTCAGTGTATGGGTATTAATTCATATATATACGATAAAAATTATGCAAACACATAATTGATTAGATAATAACCTTAAATACTTCATTTTCAATCATCTATTTGTTTCTCGTTAAAATACAGAGTAAGATATTGAAAAGGGGAGAAGTTCGTTTTTTATTGCATATATCGACGTTTCAGCCGGATTAGAGCGGTTTTACGTGTACATCTTCCCTCGATAATATAAACGAAAAATCAGGAATATTTTAGTTAATTCTAATGAAAACACATTGATTTTTATCATTTGTATTGGAAACAACATTGTCATATGTCTTTTCTTGGATCTAGATAATACGAAACCTCGCTCTATGAGTTCAAGTTAAAATCCTCAAATATGGTTAAATAATGACTTTTTTCACGTTTCTCATGTAGTTTGATACTACGTAAATATATTCATTTTTACTAATATTTCGATTCTATTTCATGTAGTTTCACGATATGTGATTTGGCCTACAAATCTCAGAATTTCACATAATATTGCATTTTAAGCAAGTTTTCTTGCATTTTGTTTCGTACGAAAAATCGTCGAATTTAGCAATATTTTGACGTTTATCATCCCTTTTTCCTTTATGTGACTTAAACAAAATATCATTGAATTAGGCAATATTTTGCCGTTTTCCACGTTTTTGTGAATTTTCAGTCTATGGGTATTAATTCATTTATATACGATAAAAATTATGCAAACACATAATTGATTAGATAATAACCTTAAATACTTCATTTTCAATCAACTATTTGTTTCTCGTTAAAATACTGAGTAAGATATTGAAAAGGGGAGAAGTTCGGTTTTTATTGCATATATCGACGTTTCAGCCGGATTAGAGCGGTTTTACGTGTACATCTTCCCTCGGTAATGTAAACGGAAAATCAGGAACATTTTAGTTAATTGTAATGAAAACACATTGATTTTTATCATTTGTATTGGAAACAACATTGTCATATGTCTATTCTTGGATCTAAATAATACGAAAGCTCGCTCTATGATTTGAAGTTAAAATCCTCAAATATGGTTAAATAGTGACTTTTTTCACGTTTATCATGTAGTTTGATACTACGTAAATATATTCATTTTTACCAATATTTCGATTCTATTTCATGTAGTATCACGATATGTGATTTGGCCTTCAAATCTCAGAATTTCGCATAATATTGCATTTTAAGCAAGTTTACTTGCATTTTGTTTCGTACGAAAAATCATCCAATTTAGCAATATTTTGACGTTTATCATCCCCTTTTCCTTTATGTGATTTAAACAAAATATCATCGAATTAGGCAATATTTTGCCGTTTTTCCACGTTTATGTGAATTTTCAGTTTATTGGTATTAATTCATTATATATACGATAACAATAATGCAAACACATAATAATTATGATTAATGATTAAAATGATTAGATAATAACCTTAAAAACTTCATTTTCAATCAACTATTTGTTTCTCGTTAAAATACTGAGTAAGATATTGAAAAGTTGAGAAATTCGGTTTTTATTGCATATATCGACGTTTCAGCCGGATTAGAGCGGTTTTACGTGTAAATCTTCCCTCGGTAATATAAACGGAAAATCAGGAACATTTTAGTTAATTCTAATGAAAACACATTGATTTTTATCATTTGTATTGCAAACAACATTGTCATATGTCTTTTCTTGGATCTAAATAATACGAAACCTCGCGCTATGATTTGAAGTTAAAATCCTCAAATATGGTTAAATAGTGACTTTTTTCACGTTTTTCATGTAGTTTGATACTACGTAAATATATTCATTTTTACCAATATTTCGATTCTATTTCATGTAGTATCACGATATGTGATTTGGCCTTCAAATCTCAGAAATTTGCATAATATTGCATTTTAAGCAAGTTTTCATGCATTTTGTATCGTACGAAAAATCATCGAATTTAGCAATATTTTGACGTTTATCATCCTTTTTTCCTTTATGTGACTTAAACAAAATATCATCGAATTAGGCAATATTTTGCCGTTTTTCCACGTTTATGTGAATTTTCAGTTTATTGGTATTAATTCATTATATGTACGATAAAAATGATGCAAACACCTAATTATTATGATTAATGATTAAAATGATTAGATAATAACCTTAAATACTTCATTTTCAATCAACTATTTGTTTCTCGTTAAAATACTGAGTAAGATATTGAAAAGTTGAGAAATTCGGTTTTTATTGCATATATCGACGTTTCAGCCGGATTAGTGCGGTTTTACGTATACATCTTCCCTCGGTAATATAAACGGAAAATCAGGAACATTTTAGTTAATTCTAATGAAAACACATTGATTTTTATCATTTGTATTGCAAACAACATTGTCATATGTCTTTTCTTGGATCTAAATAATACGAAACCTCGCGCTATGATTTGAAGTTAAAATCCTCAAATATGGTTAAATAGTGATTTTTTTCACGTTTTTCATGTAGTTTGATACTACGTAAATATATTCATTTTTACCAATATTTCGAATCTATTTCATGTAGTATCACGATATGTGATTTGGCCTTCAAATCTCAGAATTTTGCATAACATTGCATTTTAAGCAAGTTTTCTTGCATTTTGTATCGTACGAAAAATCATCGAATTTAGCAATATTTTGACGTTTATCATCCTTTTTTCCTTTATGTGACTTAAACAAAATATCATCGAATTAGGCAATATTTTGCCGTTTTCCACGTTTTTGTGAATTTTCAGTCTATGGGTATTAATTCATATATATACGATAAAAATTATGCAAACACATAATTGATTAGAGAATAACCTTAAATACTTCATTTTCAATCAACTATTTGTTTCTCGTTAAAATACTGAGTAAGATATTGAAAAGGGGAGAAGTTCGGTTTTTATTGCATATATCGACGTTTCAGCCGGATTAGAGCGGTTTTACGTGTACATCTTCCCTCGGTAATGTAAACGGAAAATCAGGAACATTTTAGTTAATTGTAATGAAAACACATTGATTTTTATCATTTGTATTGGAAACAACATTGTCATATGTCTATTCTTGGATCTAAATAATACGAAAGCTCGCTCTATGATTTGAAGTTAAAATCCTCAAATATGGTTAAATAGTGACTTTTTTCACGTTTATCATGTAGTTTGATACTACGTAAATATATTCATTTTTACCAATATTTCGATTCTATTTCATGTAGTATCACGATATGTGATTTGGCCTTCAAATCTCAAAATTTCGCATAATATTGCATTTTAAGCAAGTTTACTTGCATTTTGTTTCGTACGAAAAATCATCCAATTTAGCAATATTTTGACGTTTATCATCCCCTTTTCCTTTATGTGATTTAAACAAAATATCATCGAATTAGGCAATATTTTGCCGTTTTTCCACGTTTATGTGAATTTTCAGTTTATTGGTATTAATTCATTATATATAAGATAACAATAATGCAAACACATAATAATTATGATTAATGATTAAAATGATTAGATAATAACCTTAAAAACTTCATTTTCAATCAACTATTTGTTTCTCGTTAAAATACTGAGTAAGATATTGAAAAGTTGAGAAATTCGGTTTTTATTTCATATATCGACGTTTCAGCCGGATTAGAGCGGTTTTACGTGTAAATCTTCCCTCGGTAATATAAACGGAAAATCAGGAACATTTTAGTTAATTCTAATGAAAACACATTGATTTTTATCATTAGTATTGCAAACAACATTGTCATATGTCTTTTCTTGGATCTAAATAATACGAAACCTCGCGCTATGGTTTGAAGTTAAAATCCTCAAATATGGTTAAATAGTGACTTTTTTCACGTTTTTCATGTAGTTTGATACTACGTAAATATATTCATTTTTACCAATATTTCGATTCTATTTCATGTAGTATCACGATATGTGATTTGGCCTTCAAATCTCAGAAATTTGCATAATATTGCATTTTAAGCAAGTTTTCATGCATTTTGTATCGTACGAAAAATCATCGAATTTAGCAATATTTTGACGTTTATCATCCTTTTTTCCTTTATGTGACTTAAACAAAATATCATCGAATTAGGCAATATTTTGCCGTTTTTCCACGTTTTTGTGAATTTTCAGTGTATGGGTATTAATTCATATATATGTGATAAAAATTATGCAAACACATAATTGATTAGATAATAACCTTAAATACTTCATTTTCAATCATCTATTTGTTTCTCGTTAAAATACAGAGTAAGATATTGAAAAGGGGAGAAGTTCGTTTTTTATTGCATATATCGACGTTTAAGCCGGAATAGAGCGGTTTTACGTGTACATCTTCCCTCGATAATATAAACGAAAAATCAGGAATATTTTAGTTAATTCTAATGAAAACACATTGATTTTTATCATTTGTATTGGAAACAACATTGTCATATGTCTTTTCTTGGATCTAGATAATACGAAACCTCGCTCTATGAGTTGAAGTTAAAATCCTCAAATATGGTTAAATAATGACTTTTTTCACGTTTTTCATGTAGTTTGATACTACGTAAATATATTAATTTTTACTAATATTTCGATTCTATTTCATGTAGTTTCACGATATGTGATTTGGCCTTCAAATCTCAGAATTTCACATAATATTGCATTTTAAGCAAGTTGTCTTGCATTTTGTTTCGTACGAAAAATCGTCGAATTTAGCAATATTTTGACGTTTATCATCCCTTTTTCCTTTATGTGACTTAAACAAAATATCATTAAATTAGGCAATATTTTGCCGTTTTCCACGTTTTTGTGAATTTACAGTCAATGGGTATTAATTCATTTATATACGATAAAAATGATGCAAACACATAATTGTTTAGATAATAACCTTAAATACTTCATTTTCAATCATCTATTTGTTTCCCGTTAAAATACTGAGTAAGATATTGAAAAGGGGAGAAGTTCGGTTTTTATTGCATATATCGACGTTTCAGCCGGATTAGAGCGGTTTTACGTGTACATCTTCCCTCGGTAATGTAAACGGAAAATCAGGAACATTTTAGTTAATTGTAATGAAAACACATTGATTTTTATCATTTGTATTGGAAACAACATTGTCATATGTCTTTTCTTGGATCTAGATAATACGAAACCTCGCTCTATGAGTTCAAGTTAAAATCCTCAAATATGGTTAAATAATGACTTTTTTCACGTTTTTCATGTAGTTTGATACTACGTAAATATATTCATTTTTACTAATATTTCGATTCTATTTCATGTAGTTTCACGATATGTGATTTGGCCTACAAATCTCAGAATTTCACATAATATTGCATTTTAAGCAAGTTTTCTTGCATTTTGTTTCGTACGAAAAATCGTCGAATTTAGCAATATTTTGACGTTTATCATCCCTTTTTCCTTTATGTGACTTAAACAAAATATCATTGAATTAGGCAATATTTTGCCGTTTTCCACGTTTTTGTGAATTTTCAGTCTATGGGTATTAATTCATTTATATACGATAAAAATTATGCAAACACATAATTGATTAGATAATAACCTTAAATGCTTCATTTTCAATCAACTATTTGTTTCTCGTTAAAATACTGAGTAAGATATTGAAAAGGGGAGAAGTTCGGTTTTTATTGCATATATCGACGTTTCAGCCGGATTAGAGCGGTTTTACGTGTACATCTTCCCTCGGTAATGTAAACGGAAAATCAGGAACATTTTAGTTAATTGAAATGAAAACACATTGATTTTTATCATTTGTATTGCAAACAACATTGTCATATGTCTTTTCTTGGATCTAAATAATACGAAACCTCGCTCTATGATTTGAAGGTAAAATCCTCATATATGGTAAAATAGTGACTTTTTCACGTTAATCATGTAGTTTGATATTACGTAAATATATTCATTTTTACAAATATTTCGATACTATTTCATGTAGTATCACGATATGTGATTTGGCCTTCAAATCTCAGAATTTCGCATAATATTGCATTTTAAGCAAGTTTTCTTGCATTTTGTTTCGTACGAAAAATCATCGAATTTAGCAATATTTTGACGTTTATCATCCCCTTTTCCTTTATGTGATTTAAACAAAATATCATCGAATTAGGCAATATTTTGCCGTTTTTCCACGTTTATGTGAATTTTCAGTTTATTGGTATTAATTCATTATATATACGATAAAAATAATGCAAACACATAATAATTATGATTAATGAATAAAATGATTAGATAATAACCTTAAAAACTTCATTTTCAATCAACTATTTGTTTCTCGTTAAAATACTGAGTAAGATATTGAAAAGGGGAGAAGTTCAGTTTTTATTGCATATATCGACGTTTCAGCCGGATTAGAGCGGTTTTACGTGTACATCTTCCCTAGGTAATATAAACGGAAAATCAGGAACATTTTAGTTAATTCTAATGAAAACACATTGATTTTTATCATTTGTATTGGAAACAACATTGTCATATGTCTTTTCATGGATCTAAATAATACGAAACCTCGCTCTATGATTTGAAGGTAAAATCCTCAAATATGGTAAAATAGTAACATTTACACGTTAATCATGTAGTTTGATATTACGTAAATATATTAATTTTTACCAATATTTCGATACTATTTCATGTAGTATCACGATATCTGATTTGGCCTTCAAATCTCAGAATTTCGCATAATATTGCATTTTAAGCAAGTTTTCTTGCATTTTGTTTCGTACGAAAAATCATCGAATTTAGCAATATTTTGACGTTTATCATCCCCTTTTCCTTTATGTAATTTAAACAAAATATCATCGAATTAGGCAATATTTTGCAGTTTTTCCACGTTTATGTGAATTTTCAGTTTATTGGTATTAATTCATTATATGTACGATAAAAATGATGCAAACACCTAATTATTATGATTAATGATTAAAATGATTAGATAATAACCTTAAATACTTCATTTTCAATCAACTATTTGTTTCTCGTTAAAATACTGAGTAAGATATTGAAAAGTTGAGAAATTCGGTTTTTATTGCATATATCGACGTTTCAGCCGGATTAGTGCGGTTTTACGTGTACATCTTCCCTCGGTAATATAAACGGAAAATCAGGAACATTTTAGTTAATTCTAATGAAAACACATTGATTTTTATCATTTGTATTGCAAACAACATTGTCATATGTCTTTTCTTGGATCTAAATAATACGAAACCTCGCGCTATGATTTGAAGTTAAAATCCTCAAATATGGTTAAATAGTGACTTTTTTCACGTTTTTCATGTAGTTTGATACTACGTAAATATATTCATTTTTACCAATATTTCGATTCTATTTCATGTAGTATCACGATATGTGATTTGGCCTTCAAATCTCAGAATTTTGCATAATATTGCATTTTAAGCAAGTTTTCTTGCATTTTGTATCGTACGAAAAATCATCGAATTTAGCAATATTTTGACGTTTATCATCCTTTTTTCCTTTATGTGACTTAAACAAAATATCATCGAATTAGGCAATATTTTGCCGTTTTCCACGTTTTTGTGAATTTTCAGTCTATGAGTATTAATTCATATATATATACGATAAAAATTATGCAAACACATAATTGATTAGATAATAACCTTAAATACTTCATTTTCAATCAACTATTTGTTTCTCGTTAAAATACTGAGTAAGATATTGAAAAGGGGAGAAGTTCGGTTTTTATTGCATATATCGACGTTTCAGCCGGATTAGAGCGGTTTTACGTGTACATCTTCCCTCGGTAATGTAAACGGAAAATCAGGAACATTTTAGTTAATTGTAATGAAAACACATTGATTTTTATCATTTGTATTGGAAACAACATTGTCATATGTCTTTTCTTGGATCTAGATAATACGAAACCTCGCTCTATGAGTTCAAGTTAAAATCCTCAAATATGGTTAAATAATGACTTTTTTCACGTTTTTCATGTAGTTTGATACTACGTAAATATATTCATTTTTACTAATATTTCGATTCTATTTCATGTAGTTTCACGATATGTGATTTGGCCTACAAATCTCAGAATTTCACATAATATTGCATTTTAAGCAAGTTTTCTTGCATTTTGTTTCGTACGAAAAATCGTCGAATTTAGCAATATTTTGACGTTTATCATCCCTTTTTCCTTTATGTGACTTAAACAAAATATCATTGAATTAGGCAATATTTTGCCGTTTTCCACGTTTTTGTGAATTTTCAGTCTATGGGTATTAATTCATTTATATACGATAAAAATTATGCAAACACATAATTGATTAGATAATAACCTTAAATGCTTCATTTTCAATCAACTATTTGTTTCTCGTTAAAATACTGAGTAAGATATTGAAAAGGGGAGAAGTTCGGTTTTTATTGCATATATCGACGTTTCAGCCGGATTAGAGCGGTTTTACGTGTACATCTTCCCTCGGTAATGTAAACGGAAAATCAGGAACATTTTAGTTAATTGTAATGAAAACACATTGATTTTTATCATTTGTATTGGAAACAACATTGTCATATGTCTATTCTTGGATCTAAATAATACGAAAGCTCGCTCTATGATTTGAAGTTAAAATCCTCAAATATGGTTAAATAGTGACTTTTTTCACGTTTATCATGTAGTTTGATACTACGTAAATATATTCATTTTTACCAATATTTCGATTCTATTTCATGTAGTATCACGATATGTGATTTGGCCTTCAAATCTCAGAATTTCGCATAATATTGCATTTTAAGCAAGTTTACTTGCATTTTGTTTCGTACGAAAAATCATCCAATTTAGCAATATTTTGACGTTTATCATCCCCTTTTTCTTTATGTGATTTAAACAAAATATCATCGAATTAGGCAATATTTTGCCGTTTTTCCACGTTTATGTGAATTTTCAGTTTATTGGTATTAATTCATTATATATACGATAACAATAATGCAAACACATAATAATTATGATTAATGATTAAATGATTAGATAATAACCTTAAAAACTTCATTTTCAATCAACTATTTGTTTCTCGTTAAAATACTGAGTAAGATATTGAAAAGTTGAGAAATTCGGTTTTTATTGCATATATCGACGTTTCAGCCGGATTAGAGCGGTTTTACGTGTAAATCTTCCCTCGGTAATATAAACGGAAAATCAGGAACATTTTAGTTAATTCTAATGAAAACACATTGATTTTTATCATTTGTATTGCAAACAACATTGTCATATGTCTTTTCTTGGATCTAAATAATACGAAACCTCGCGCTATGATTTGAAGTTAAAATCCTCAAATATGGTTAAATAGTGACTTTTTTCACGTTTATCATGTAGTTTGATACTACGTAAATATATTCATTTTTACCAATATTTCGATTACTATTTCATGTAGTATCACGATATGTGATTTGGCCTTCAAATCTCAGAATTTCGCATAATATTGCATTTTAAGCAAGTTTTACTTGCATTTTGTTTCGTGCGAAAAATCATCCAATTTAGCAATATTTTGACGTTTATCATCCCCTTTTCCTTTATGTGATTTAAACAAAATATCATCGAATTAGGTAATATTTTGCCGTTTTTCCACGTTTATGTGAATTTTCAGTTTATTGGTATTAATTCATTATATATACGATAAAAATAATGCAAACACATAATAATTATGATTAATGATTAAAATGATTAGATAATAACCTTAAAAACTTCATTTTCAATCAACTATTTGTTTCTCGTTAAAATACTGAGTAAGATATTGAAAAGGGGAGAAGTTCAGTTTTTATTGCATATATCGACGTTTCAGCCGGATTAGAGCGGTTTTACGTGTATATCTTCCCTAGGTAATATAAACGGAAAATCAGGAACATTTTAGTTAATTCTAATGAAAACACATTGATTTTTATCATTTGTATTGGAAACAACATTGTCATATGTCTTTTCATGGATCTAAATAATACGAAACCTCGCTCTATGATTTGAAGGTAAAATCCTCAAATATGGTAAAATCGTGACATTTTACACGTAAATCATGTAGTTTGATATTACGTAAATATATTAATTTTTACCAATATTTCGATACTATTTCATGTAGTATCACGATATCTGATTTGGCCTTCAAATCTCAGAATTTCGCATAATATTGCATTTTAAGCAAGTTTTCTTGCATTTTGGTTCGTACGAAAAATCATCGAATTTAGCAATATTTTGACGTTTATCATCCCCTTTTCCTTTATGTAATTTAAACAAAATATCATCGAATTAGGCAATATTTTGCAGTTTTTCCACGTTTATGTGAATTTTCAGTTTATTGGTATTAATTCATTATATGTACGATAAAAATGATGCAAACACCTAATTAATTATGATTAATGATTAAAATGATTAGATAATAACCTTAAATACTTCATTTTCAATCAACTATTTGTTTCTCGTTAAAATACTGAGTAAGATATTGAAAAGTTGAGAAATTCGGTTTTTATTGCATATATCGACGTTTCAGCCGGATTAGTAGCGGTTTTACGTGTACATCTTCCCTCGGTAATATAAACGGAAAATCAGGAACATTTTAGTTAATTCTAATTGAAAACACATTGATTTTTATCATTTGTATTGCAAACAACATTGTCATATGTCTTTTCTTGGATCTAAATAATACGAAACCTCGCGCTATGATTTGAAGTTAAAATCCTCAAATATAGGTTAAATAGTGACTTTTTTCACGTTTTTCATGTAGTTTGATACTACGTAAATATATTCATTTTTACCAATATTTCGATTCTATTTCATGTAGTATCACGATATGTGATTTGGCCTTCAAATCTCAGAATTTTGCATAATATTGCATTTTAAGCAAGTTTTCTTGCATTTTGTATCGTACGAAAAATCATCGAATTTAGCAATATTTTGACGTTTATCATCCTTTTTTCCTTTATGTGACTTAAACAAAATATCATCGAATTAGGCAATATTTTGCCGTTTTGCCACGTTTTTGTGAATTTTCAGTCTATGAGTATTAATTCATATATATATACGATAAAAATTAATGCAAACACATAATTATGATTAATGATTAAATGATTAGATAATAACCTTAAATACTTCATTTTCAATCAACTATTTGTTTCTCGTTAAAATACTGAGTAAGATATTGAAAAGGGGAGAAGTTCAGGTTTTTATTGCATATATCGACGTTTCAGCCGGATTAGAGCGGTTTTACGTGTACATCTTCCCTAGGTAATATAAACAGGAAAATCAGGAACATTTTAGTTAATTGTAATGAAAACACATTGATTTTTATCATTTGTATTGGAAACAACATTGTCATATGTCTATTCTTGGATCTAGATAATACGAAAGCCTCGCTCTATGAGTTCAAGTTAAAATCCTCAAATATGGTTAAATAAGTGACTTTTTTCACGTTTATCATGTAGTTTGATACTACGTAAATATATTCATTTTTACTAATATTTCGATTCTATTTCATGTAGTATCACGATATGTGATTTGGCCTACAAATCTCAGAATTTGCACATAATATTGCATTTTAAGCAAGTTTTCATTGCATTTTGTATCGTACGAAAAATCAGTCGAATTTAGCAATATTTTGACGTTTATCATCCTTTTTCCTTTATGTGACTTAAACAAAATATCATCGAATTAGGCAATATTTTGCCGTTTTTCCACGTTTATGTGAATTTTCAGTCTATGGGTATTAATTCATTATATTACGATAAAAATTATGCAAACACCTAATTATTATGATTATGATTAATGATAATAACCTTAAATACTTCATTTTCAATCAACTATTTGTTTCTCGTTAAAATACTGAGTAAGATATTGAAAAGGTGAGAAAGTTCGGTTTTTATTGCATATATCGACGTTTCAGCCGGATTAGATGCGGTTTTACGTGTACATCTTCCCTCGGTAATAGTAAACGGAAAATCAGGAACATTTTAGTTAATTCTAATGAAAACACATTGATTTTTATCATTTGTATTGCAAACAACATTGTCATATGTCTATTCTTGGATCTAAATAATACGAAAGCCTCGCTCTATGATTTGAAGTTAAAATCCTCAAATATGGTTAAATAGTGACTTTTTTCACGTTTATCATGTAGTTTGATACTACGTAAATATATTCATTTTTACCAATATTTCGATTCTATTTCATGTAGTATCACGATATGTGATTTGGCCTTCAAATCTCAGAATTTCGCATAATATTGCATTTTAAGCAAGTTTACTTGCATTTTGTTATCGTACGAAAAATCATCGCAATTTAGCAATATTTTGACGTTTATCATCCCTTTTTCCTTTATGTGACTTTAAACAAAATATCATCGAATTAGGCAATATTTTGCCGTTTTTGCCACGTTTATGTGAATTTTCAGTTTATTGGTATTAATTCATTATATATACGATAACAATAATGCAAACACATAATAATTATGATTAATGATTAAAATGATTAGATAATAACCTTAAAAACTTCATTTTCAATCAACTATTTGTTTCTCGTTAAAATACTGAGTAAGATATTGAAAAGTGGAGAAGTTCAGGTTTTTATTGCATATATCGACGTTTCAGCCGGATTAGAGCGGTTTTACGTGTAAATCTTCCCTAGGTAATATAAACGGAAAATCAGGAACATTTTAGTTAATTCTAATGAAAACACATTGATTTTTATCATTTGTATTGCAAACAACATTGTCATATGTCTTTTCTTGGATCTAAATAATACGAAAGCCTCGCGCTATGATTTGAAGTTAAAATCCTCAAATATGGTTAAATAGTGACTTTTTTCACGTTTTTCATGTAGTTTGATACTACGTAAATATATTCATTTTTACCAATATTTCGATTCTATTTCATGTAGTATCACGATATGTGATTTGGCCTTCAAATCTCAGAAATTTGCATAATATTGCATTTTAAGCAAGTTTTCATGCATTTTGTATCGTACGAAAAATCATCGAATTTAGCAATATTTTGACGTTTATCATCCTTTTTTCCTTTATGTGACTTAAACAAAATATCATCGAATTAGGCAATATTTTGCCGTTTTTCCACGTTTATGTGAATTTTCAGTTTATTGGTATTAATTCATTATATGTACGATAAAAATGATGCAAACACCTAATTATTATGATTAATGATTAAAATGATTAGATAATAACCTTAAATACTTCATTTTCAATCAACTATTTGTTTCTCGTTAAAATACTGAGTAAGATATTGAAAAGTTGAGAAATTCGGTTTTTATTGCATATATCGACGTTTCAGCCGGATTAGTGCGGTTTTACGTGTACATCTTCCCTCGGTAATATAAACGGAAAATCAGGAACATTTTAGTTAATTCTAATGAAAACACATTGATTTTTATCATTTGTATTGCAAACAACATTGTCATATGTCTTTTCTTGGATCAAAATAATACGAAACCTCGCGCTATGATTTGAAGTTAAAATCCTCAAATATGGTTAAATAGTGACTTTTTTCACGTTTTTCATGTAGTTTGATACTACGTAAATATATTCATTTTTACCAATATTTCGATTCTATTTCATGTAGTATCACGATATGTGATTTGGCCTTCAAATCTCAGAATTTTGCATAATATTGCATTTTAAGCAAGTTTTCTTGCATTTTGTATCGTACGAAAAATCATCGAATTTAGCAATATTTTGACGTTTATCATCCTTTTTTCCTTTATGTGACTTAAACAAAATATCATCGAATTAGGCAATATTTTGCCGTTTTCCACGTTTTTGTGAATTTTCAGTCTATGGGTATTAATTCATATATATACGATAAAAATTATGCAAACACATAATTGATTAGATAATAACCTTAAATACTTCATTTTCAATCAACTATTTGTTTCTCGTTAAAATACTGAGTAAGATATTGAAAAGGGGAGAAGTTCGGTTTTTATTGCATATATCGACGTTTCAGCCGGATTAGAGCGGTTTTACGTGTACATCTTCCCTCGGTAATGTAAACGGAAAATCAGGAACATTTTAGTTAATTGTAATGAAAACACATTGATTTTTATCATTTGTATTGGAAACAACATTGTCATATGTCTATTCTTGGATCTAAATAATACGAAAGCTCGCTCTATGATTTGAAGTTAAAATCCTCAAATATGGTTAAATAGTGACTTTTTTCACGTTTATCATGTAGTTTGATACTACGTAAATATATTCATTTTTACCAATATTTCGATTCTATTTCATGTAGTATCACGATATGTGATTTGGCCTTCAAATCTCAGAATTTCGCATAATATTGCATTTTAAGCAAGTTTACTTGCATTTTGTTTCGTACGAAAAATCATCCAATTTAGCAATATTTTGACGTTTATCATCCCCTTTTTCTTTATGTGATTTAAACAAAATATCATCGAATTAGGCAATATTTTGCCGTTTTTCCACGTTTATGTGAATTTTCAGTTTATTGGTATTAATTCATTATATATACGATAACAATAATGCAAACACATAATAATTATGATTAATGATTAAAATGATTAGATAATAACCTTAAAAACTTCATTTTCAATCAACTATTTGTTTCTCGTTAAAATACTGAGTAAGATATTGAAAAGTTGAGAAATTCGGTTTTTATTGCATATATCGACGTTTCAGCCGGATTAGAGCGGTTTTACGTGTAAATCTTCCCTCGGTAATATAAACGGAAAATCAGGAACATTTTAGTTAATTCTAATGAAAACACATTGATTTTTATCATTTGTATTGCAAACAACATTGTCATATGTCTTTTCTTGGATCTAAATAATACGAAACCTCGCGCTATGATTTGAAGTTAAAATCCTCAAATATGGTTAAATAGTGACTTTTTTCACGTTTTTCATGTAGTTTGATACTACGTAAATATATTCATTTTTACCAATATTTCGATTCTATTTCATGTAGTATCACGATATGTGATTTGGCCTTCAAATCTCAGAAATTTGCATAATATTGCATTTTAAGCAAGTTTTCATGCATTTTGTATCGTACGAAAAATCATCGAATTTAGCAATATTTTGACGTTTATCATCCTTTTTTCCTTTATGTGACTTAAACAAAATATCATCGAATTAGGCAATATTTTGCCGTTTTTCCACGTTTATGTGAATTTTCAGTTTATTGGTATTAATTCATTATATGTACGATAAAAATGATGCAAACACCTAATTATTATGATTAATGATTAAAATGATTAGATAATAACCTTAAATACTTCATTTTCAATCAACTATTTGTTTCTCGTTAAAATACTGAGTAAGATATTGAAAAGTTGAGAAATTCGGTTTTTATTGCATATATCGACGTTTCAGCCGGATTAGTGCGGTTTTACGTGTACATCTTCCCTCGGTAATATAAACGGAAAATCAGGAACATTTTAGTTAATTCTAATGAAAACACATTGATTTTTATCATTTGTATTGCAAACAACATTGTCATATGTCTTTTCTTGGATCTAAATAATACGAAACCTCGCGCTATGATTTGAAGTTAAAATCCTCAAATATGGTTAAATAGTGACTTTTTTCACGTTTTTCAAGTAGTTTGATACTACGTAAATATATTCATTTTTACCAATATTTCGATTCTATTTCATGTAGTATCACGATATGTGATTTGGCCTTCAAATCTCAGAATTTTGCATAATATTGCATTTTAAGCAAGTTTTCTTGCATTTTGTATCGTACGAAAAATCATCGAATTTAGCAATATTTTGACGTTTATCATCCTTTTTTCCTTTATGTGACTTAAACAAAATATCATCGAATTAGGCAATATTTTGCCGTTTTCCACGTTTTTGTGAATTTTCAGTCTATGGGTATTAATTCATATATATACGATAAAAATTATGCAAACACATAATTGATTAGATAATAACCTTAAATACTTCATTTTCAATCAACTATTTGTTTCTCGTTAAAATACTGAGTAAGATATTGAAAAGGGGAGAAGTTCGGTTTTTATTGCATATATCGACGTTTCAGCCGGATTAGAGCGGTTTTACGTGTACATCTTCCCTCGGTAATGTAAACGGAAAATCAGGAACATTTTAGTTAATTGTAATGAAAACACATTGATTTTTATCATTTGTATTGGAAACAACATTGTCATATGTCTATTCCTGGATCTAAATAATACGAAAGCTCGCTCTATGATTTGAAGTTAAAATCCTCAAATATGGTTAAATAGTGACTTTTTTCACGTTTATCATGTAGTTTGATACTACGTAAATATATTCATTTTTACCAATATTTCGATTCTATTTCATGTAGTATCACGATATGTGATTTGGCCTTCAAATCTCAGAATTTCGCATAATATTGCATTTTAAGCAAGTTTACTTGCATTTTGTTTCGTACGAAAAATCATCCAATTTAGCAATATTTTGACGTTTATCATCCCCTTTTCCTTTATGTGATTTAAACAAAATATCATCGAATTAGGCAATATTTTGCCGTTTTTCCACGTTTATGTGAATTTTCAGTTTATTGGTATTAATTCATTATATATACGATAACAATAATGCAAACACATAATAATTATGATTAATGATTAAAATGATTAGATAATAACCTTAAAAACTTCATTTTCAATCAACTATTTGTTTCTCGTTAAAATACTGAGTAAGATATTGAAAAGTTGAGAAATTCGGTTTTTATTGCATATATCGACGTTTCAGCCGGATTAGAGCGGTTTTACGTGTAAATCTTCCCTCTGTAATATAAACGGAAAATCAGGAACATTTTAGTTAATTCTAATGAAAACACATTGATTTTTATCATTTGTATTGCAAACAACATTGTCATATGTCTTTTCTTGGATCTAAATAATACGAAACCTCGCGCTATGGTTTGAAGTTAAAATCCTCAAATATGGTTAAATAGTGACTTTTTTCACGTTTTTCATGTAGTTTGATACTACGTAAATATATTCATTTTTACCAATATTTCGATTCTATTTCATGTAGTATCACGATATGTGATTTGGCCTTCAAATCTCAGAAATTTGCATAATATTGCATTTTAAGCAAGTTTTCATGCATTTTGTATCGTACGAAAAATCATCGAATTTAGCAATATTTTGACGTTTATCATCCTTTTTTCCTTTATGTGACTTAAACAAAATATCATCGAATTAGGCAATATTTTGCCGTTTTTCCACGTTTTTGTGAATTTTCAGTGTATGGGTATTAATTCATATATATGTGATAAAAATTATGCAAACACATAATTGATTAGATAATAACCTTAAATACTTCATTTTCAATCATCTATTTGTTTCTCGTTAAAATACAGAGTAAGATATTTAAAAGGGGAGAAGTTCGTTTTTTATTGCATATATCGACGTTTAAGCCGGAATAGAGCGGTTTTACGTGTACATCTTCCCTCGATAATATAAACGAAAAATCAGGAATATTTTAGTTAATTCTAATGAAAACACATTGATTTTTATCGTTTGTATTGGAAACAACATTGTCATATGTCTTTTCTTGGATCTAGATAATACGAAACCTCGCTCTATGAGTTGAAGTTAAAATCCTCAAATATGGTTAAATAATGACTTTTTTCACGTTTTTCATGTAGTTTGATACTACGTAAATATATTAATTTTTACTAATATTTCGATTCTATTTCATGTAGTTTCACGATATGTGATTTGGCCTTCAAATCTCAGAATTTCACATAATATTGCATTTTAAGCAAGTTGTCTTGCATTTTGTTTCGTACGAAAAATCGTCGAATTTAGCAATATTTTGACGTTTATCATCCCTTTTTCCTTTATGTGACTTAAACAAAATATCATTAAATTAGGCAATATTTTGCCGTTTTCCACGTTTTTGTGAATTTACAGTCTATGGGTATTAATTCATTTATATACGATAAAAATGATGCAAACACATAATTGTTTAGATAATAACCTTAAATACTTCATTTTCAATCATCTATTTGTTTCCCTTTAAAATACTGAGTAAGATATTGAAAAGGGGAGAAGTTCGGTTTTTATTGCATATATCGACGTTTCAGCCGGATTAGAGCGGTTTTACGTGTACATCTTCCCTCGGTAATATAAACGGAAAATCAGGAACATTTTAGTTAATTGTAATGAAAACACATTGATTTTTATCATTTGTATTGCAAACAACATTGTCATATGTCTTTTCTTGGATCTAAATAATACGAAACCTCGCTCTATGATTTGAAGGTAAAATCCTCATATATGGTAAAATAGTGACTTTTTCACGTTAATCATGTAGTTTGATATTACGTAAATATATTCATTTTTACAAATATTTCGATACTATTTCATGTAGTATCACGATATGTGATTTGGCCTTCAAATCTCAGAATTTCGCATAATATTGCATTTTAAGCAAGTTTTCTTGCATTTTGTTTCGTACGAAAAATCATCGAATTTAGCAATATTTTGACGTTTATCATCCCCTTTTCCTTTATGTGATTTAAACAAAATATCATCGAATTAGGCAATATTTTGCCGTTTTTCAACGTTTATGTGAATTTTCAGTTTATTGGTATTAATTCATTATATATATGATAAAAATAATGCAAACACATAATAATTATGATTAATGAATAAAATGATTAGATAATAACCTTAAAAACTTCATTTTCAATCAACTATTTGTTTCTCGTTAAAATACTGAGTAAGATATTGAAAAGGGGAGAAGTTCAGTTTTTATTGCATATATCGACGTTTCAGCCGGATTAGAGCGGTTTTACGTGTACATCTTCCCTAGGTAATATAAACGGAAAATCAGGAACATTTTAGTTAATTCTAATGAAAACACATTGATTTTTATCATTTGTATTAAAAACAACATTGTCATATGTCTTTTCATGGATCTAAATAATACGAAACCTCGCTCTATGATTTGAAGGTAAAATCCTCAAATATGGTAAAATAGTAACATTTACACGTTAATCATGTAGTTTGATATTACGTAAATATATTAATTTTTACCAATATTTCGATACTATTTCATGTAGTATCACGATATCTGATTTGGCCTTCAAATCTCAGAATTTCGCATAATATTGCATTTTAAGCAAGTTTTCTTGCATTTTGTTTCGTACGAAAAATCATCGAATTTAGCAATATTTTGACGTTTATCATCCCCTTTTCCTTTATGTAATTTAAACAAAATATCATCGAATTAGGCAATATTTTGCAGTTTTTCCACGTTTATGTGAATTTTCAGTTTATTGGTATTAATTCATTATATGTACGATAAAAATGATGCAAACACCTAATTATTATGATTAATGATTAAAATGATTAGATAATAACCTTAAATACTTCATTTTCAATCAACTATTTGTTTCTCGTTAAAATACTGAGTAAGATATTGAAAAGTTGAGAAATTCGGTTTTTATTGCATATATCGACGTTTCAGCCGGATTAGTGCGGTTTTACGTGTACATCTTCCCTCGGTAATATAAACGGAAAATCAGGAACATTTTAGTTAATTCTAATGAAAACACATTGATTTTTATCATTTGTATTGCAAACAACATTGTCATATGTCTTTTCTTGGATCTAAATAATACGAAACCTCGCGCTATGATTTGAAGTTAAAATCCTCAAATATGGTTAAATAGTGACTTTTTTCACGTTTTTCATGTAGTTTGATACTACGTAAATATATTCATTTTTACCAATATTTCGATTCTATTTCATGTAGTATCACGATATGTGATTTGGCCTTCAAATCTCAGAATTTTGCATAATATTGCATTTTAAGCAAGTTTTCTTGCATTTTGTATCGTACGAAAAATCATCGAATTTAGCAATATTTTGACGTTTATCATCCTTTTTTCCTTTATGTGACTTAAACAAAATATCATCGAATTAGGCAATATTTTGCCGTTTTCCACGTTTTTGTGAATTTTCAGTCTATGAGTATTAATTCATATATATACGATAAAAATTATGCAAACACATAATTGATTAGATAATAACCTTAAATACTTCATTTTCAATCAACTATTTGTTTCTCGTTAAAATACTGAGTAAGATATTGAAAAGGGGAGAAGTTCGGTTTTTATTGCATATATCGACGTTTCAGCCGGATTAGAGCGGTTTTACGTGTACATCTTCCCTCGGTAATGTAAACGGAAAATCAGGAACATTTTAGTTAATTGTAATGAAAACACATTGATTTTTATCATTTGTATTGGAAACAACATTGTCATATGTCTATTCTTGGATCTAAATAATACGAAAGCTCGCTCTATGATTTGAAGTTAAAATCCTCAAATATGGTTAAATAGTGACTTTTTTCACGTTTATCATGTAGTTTGATACTACGTAAATATATTCATTTTTACCAATATTTCGATTCTATTTCATTTAGTATCACGATATGTGATTTGGCCTTCAAATCTCAGAATTTCGCATAATATTGCATTTTAAGCAAGTTTACTTGCATTTTGTTTCGTACGAAAAATCATCCAATTTAGCAATATTTTGACGTTTATCATCCCCTTTTCCTTTATGTGATTTAAACAAAATATCATCGAATTAGGCAATATTTTGCCGTTTTTCCACGTTTATGTGAATTTTCAGTTTATTGGTATTAATTCATTATATATACGATAACAATAATGCAAACACATAATAATTATGATTAATGATTAAAATGATTAGATAATAACCTTAAAAACTTCATTTTCAATCAACTATTTGTTTCTCGTTAAAATACTGAGTAAGATATTGAAAAGTTGAGAAATTCGGTTTTTATTGTTTTTTTTGATACTACGTAAATATATTCATTTTTACCAATATTTCGATTCTATTTCATGTAGTATCACGATATGTGATTTGGCCTTCAAATCTCAGAATTTCGCATAATATTGCATTTTAAGCAAGTTTTCTTGCATTTTGGTTCGTACGAAAAATCATCGAATTTAGCAATATTTTGACGTTTATCATCCCCTTTTCCTTTATGTAATTTAAACAAAATATCATCGAATTAGGCAATATTTTGCAGTTTTTCCACGTTTATGTGAATTTTCAGTTTATTGGTATTAATTCATTATATGTACGATAAAAATGATGCAAACACATAATAATTATGATTAATGATTAAAATGATTAGATGATAACCTTAAATACTTCATTTTCAATCAACTATTTGTTTCTCGTTAAAATACTGAGTAAGATATTGAAAAGTTGAGAAATTCGGTTTTTATTGCATATATCGACATTTCAGCCGGATTAGAGCGGTTTTACGTGTACATCTTCCCTCGGTAATATAAACGGAAAATCAGGAACATTTTAGTTAATTCTAATGAAAACACATTGATTTTTATCATTTGTATTGCAAACAACATTGTCATATGTCTTTTCTTGGATCTAAATAATACGAAACCTCGCGCTATGATTTGAAGTTAAAATCCTCAAATATGGTTAAATAGTGACTTTTTTCACGTTTTTCATGTAGTTTGATACTACGTAAATATATTCATTTTTACCAATATTTCGATTCTATTTCATGTAGTATCACGATATGTGATTTGGCCTTCAAATCTCAGAATTTTGAATAATATTGCATTTTAAGCAAGTTTTCTTGCATTTTGTATCGTACGAAAAATCATCGAATTTAGCAATATTTTGACGTTTATCATCCTTTTTTCCTTTATGTGACTTAAACAAAATATCATCGAATTAGGCAATATTTTGCCGTTTTCCACGTTTTTGTGAATTTTCAGTCTATGAGTATTAATTCATATATATATATACGATAAAAATTATGCAAACACATAATTGATTAGATAATAACCTTAAATACTTCATTTTCAATCATCTATTTGTTTCTCGTTAAAATACAGAGTAAGATATTGAAAAGGGGAGAAGTTCGTTTTTTATTGCATATATCGACGTTTCAGCCGGATTAGAGCGGTTTTACGTGTACATCTTCCCTCGGTAATATAAACGAAAAATCAGGAATATTTTAGTTAATTCTAATGAAAACACATTGATTTTTATCATTTGTATTGGAAACAACATTGTCATATGTCTTTTCTTGGATCTAGATAATACGAAACCTCGCTCTATGAGTTCAAGTTAAAATCCTCAAATATGGTTAAATAATGACTTTTTTCACGTTTTTCATGTAGTTTGATACTACGTAAATATATTCATTTTTACTAATATTTCGATTCTATTTCATGTAGTTTCACGATATGTGATTTGGCCTACAAATCTCAGAATTTCACATAATATTGCATTTTAAGCAAGTTTTCTTGCATTTTGTTTCGTACGAAAAATCGTCGAATTTAGCAATATTTTGACGTTTATCATCCCTTTTTCCTTTATGTGACTTAAACAAAATATCATTGAATTAGGCAATATTTTGCCGTTTTCCACGTTTTTGTGAATTTTCAGTCTATGGGTATTAATTCATTTATATACGATAAAAATTATGCAAACACATAATTGATTAGATAATAACCTTAAATACTTCATTTTCAATCAACTATTTGTTTCTCGTTAAAATACTGAGTAAGATATTGAAAAGGGGAGAAGTTCGGTTTTTATTGCATATATCGACGTTTCAGCCGGATTAGAGCGGTTTTACGTGTACATCTTCCCTCGGTAATGTAAACGGAAAATCAGGAACATTTTAGTTAATTGTAATGAAAACACATTGATTTTTATCATTTGTATTGGAAACAACATTGTCATATGTCTATTCTTGGATCTAAATAATACGAAAGCTCGCTCTATGATTTGAAGTTAAAATCCTCAAATATGGTTAAATAGTGACTTTTTTCACGTTTATCATGTAGTTTGATACTACGTAAATATATTCATTTTTACCAATATTTCGATTCTATTTCATGTAGTATCACGATATGTGATTTGGCCTTCAAATCTCAGAATTTCGCATAATATTGCATTTTAAGCAAGTTTACTTCCATTTTGTTTCGTACGAAAAATCATCCAATTTAGCAATATTTTGACGTTTATCATCCCCTTTCCCTTTATGTGATTTAAACAAAATATCATCGAATTAGGCAATATTTTGCCGTTTTTCCACGTTTATGTGAATTTTCAGTTTATTGGTATTAATTCATTATATATACGATAACAATAATGCAAACACATAATAATTATGATTAATGATTAAAATGATTAGATAATAACCTTAAAAACTTCATTTTCAATCAACTATTTGTTTCTCGTTAAAATACTGAGTAAGATATTGAAAAGTTGAGAAATTCGGTTTTTATTGGTTTTTTTGATACTACGTAAATATATTAATTTTTACCAATATTTCGATTCTATTTCATGTAGTATCACGATATGTGATTTGGCCTTCAAATCTCAGAATTTCGCATAATATTGCATTTTAAGCAAGTTTTCTTGCATTTTGGTTCGTACGAAAAATCATCGAATTTAGCAATATTTTGACGTTTATCATCCCCTTTTCCTTTATGTAATTTAAACAAAATATCATCGAATTAGGCAATATTTTGCAGTTTTTCCACGTTTATGTGAATTTTCAGTTTATTGGTATTAATTCATTATATGTACGATAAAAATGATGCAAACACATAATAATTATGATTAATGATTAAAATGATTAGACTGATAACCTTAAATACTTCATTTTCAATCAACTATTTGTTTCTCGTTAAAATACTGAGTAAGATATTGAAAAGTTGAGAAATTCGGTTTTTATTGCATATATCGACATTTCAGCCGGATTAGAGCGGTTTTACGTGTACATCTTCCCTCGGTAATATAAACGGAAAATCAGGAACATTTTAGTTAATTCTAATGAAAACACATTGATTTTTATCATTTGTATTGCAAACAACATTGTCATATGTCTTTTCTTGGATCTAAATAATACGAAACCTCGCGCTATGATTTGAAGTTAAAATCCTCAAATATGGTTAAATAGTGACTTTTTTTACGTTTTTCATGTAGTTTGATACTACGTAAATATATTCATTTTTACCAATATTTCGATTCTATTTCATGTAGTATCACGATATGTGATTTGGCCTTCAAATCTCAGAATTTTGAATAATATTGCATTTTAAGCAAGTTTTCTTGCATTTTGTATCGTACGAAAAATCATCGAATTTAGCAATATTTTGACGTTTATCATCCTTTTTTCCTTTATGTGACTTAAACAAAATATCATCGAATTAGGCAATATTTTGCCGTTTTCCACGTTTTTGTGAATTTTCAGTCTATGAGTATTAATTCATATATATATATACGATAAAAATTATGCAAACACATAATTGATTAGATAATAACCTTAAATACTTCATTTTCAATCATCTATTTGTTTCTCGTTAAAATACAGAGTAAGATATTGAAAAGGGGAGAAGTTCGTTTTTTATTGCATATATCGACGTTTCAGCCGGATTAGAGCGGTTTTACGTGTACATCTTCCCTCGGTAATATAAACGAAAAATCAGGAATATTTTAGTTAATTCTAATGAAAACACATTGATTTTTATCATTTGTATTGGAAACAACATTGTCATATGTCTTTTCTTGGATCTAGATAATACGAAACCTCGCTCTATGAGTTCAAGTTAAAATCCTCAAATATGGTTAAATAATGACTTTTTTCACGTTTTTCATGTAGTTTGATACTACGTAAATATATTCATTTTTACTAATATTTCGATTCTATTTCATGTAGTTTCACGATATGTGATTTGGCCTTACAAATCTCAGAATTTCACATAATATTGCATTTTAAGCAAGTTGTCTTGCATTTTGTTTCGTACGAAAAATCGTCGAATTTAGCAATATTTTGACGTTTATCATCCCTTTTTCCTTTATGTGACATAAACAAAATATCATTGAATTAGGCAATATTTTGCCGTTTTCCACGTTTTTGTGAATTTACAGTCTATGAGTATTAATTCATTTATATACGATGAAAATGATGCAAACACATAATTGATTAGATAATAACCTTAAATACTTCATTTTCAATCAATCTATTTGTTTCTCGTTAAAATACTGAGTAAGATATTGAAAATGGGGAGAAGTTCGGTTTTTATTGCATATATCGACGTTTCAGCCGGATTAGAGCGGTTTTACGTGTACATCTTCCCTCGGTAATGTAAACGGAAAATCAGGAACATTTTAGTTAATTGTAATGAAAACACATTGATTTTTATCATTTGTATTGGAAACAACATTGTCATATGTCTATTCTTGGATCTAAATAATACGAAAGCTCGCTCTATGATTTGAAGTTAAAATCCTCAAATATGGTTAAATAGTGACTTTTTTCACGTTTATCATGTAGTTTGATACTACGTAAATATATTCATTTTTACCAATATTTCGATTCTATTTCATGTAGTATCACGATATGTGATTTGGCCTTCAAATCTCAGAATTTCGCATAATATTGCATTTTAAGCAAGTTTACTTCCATTTTGTTTCGTACGAAAAATCATCCAATTTAGCAATATTTTGACGTTTATCATCCCCTTTCCCTTTATGTGATTTAAACAAAATATCATCGAATTAGGCAATATTTTGCCGTTTTTCCACGTTTATGTGAATTTTCAGTTTATTGGTATTAATTCATTATATATACGATAACAATAATGCAAACACATAATAATTATGATTAATGATTAAAATGATTAGATAATAACCTTAAAAACTTCATTTTCAATCAACTATTTGTTTCTCGTTAAAATACTGAGTAAGATATTGAAAAGTTGAGAAATTCGGTTTTTATTGGTTTTTTTGATACTACGTAAATATATTCATTTTTACCAATATTTCGATTCTATTTCATGTAGTATCACGATATGTGATTTGGCCTTCAAATCTCAGAATTTCGCATAATATTGCATTTTAAGCAAGTTTTCTTGCATTTTGGTTCGTACGAAAAATCATCGAATTTAGCAATATTTTGACGTTTATCATCCCCTTTTCCTTTATGTAATTTAAACAAAATATCATCGAATTAGGCAATATTTTGCAGTTTTTCCACGTTTATGTGAATTTTCAGTTTATTGGTATTAATTCATTATATGTACGATAAAAATGATGCAAACACATAATAATTATGATTAATGATTAAAATGATTAGACGATAACCTTAAATACTTCATTTTCAATCATCTATTTGTTTCTCGTTAAAATACAGAGTAAGATATTGAAAAGGGGAGAAGTTCGTTTTTTATTGCATATATCGACGTTTCAGCCGGATTAGAGCGGTTTTACGTGTACATCTTCCCTCGGTAATATAAACGAAAAATCAGGAATATTTTAGTTAATTCTAATGAAAACACATTGATTTTTATCATTTGTATTGGAAACATTATTGTCATATGTCTTTTCTTGGATCTAGATAGTACAAAACCTCGCTCTATGAGTTGAAGTTAAAATCCTTAAATATGGTTAAATAATGACTTTTTTCACGTTTTTCATGTAGTTTGATACTACGTAAATATATTCATTTTTACCAATATTTCGATTCTATTTCATGTAGTTTCACGATATGTGATTTGGCCTTCAAATCTCAGAATTTCACATAATATTGCATTTTAAGCAAGTTGTCTTGCATTTTGTTTCGTACGAAAAATCGTCGAATTTAGCAATATTTTGACGTTTATCATCCCTTTTTCCTTTATGTGACATAAACAAAATATCATTGAATTAGGCAATATTTTGCCGTTTTCCACGTTTTTGTGAATTTACAGTCTATGAGTATTAATTCATTTATATACAATGAAAATGATGCAAACACATAATTGATTAGATAATAACCTTAAATACTTCATTTTCAATCATCTATTTGTTTCTCGTTAAAATACTGAGTAAGATATTGAAATGGGGAGAAGTTCGGTTTTTATTGCATATATCGACGTTTCAGCCGGATTAGAGCGGTTTTACGTGTACATCTTCCCTCGGTAATGTAAACGGAAAATCAGGAACATTTTAGTTAATTGTAATGAAAACACATTGATTTTTATCATTTGTATTGGAAACAACATTGTCATATGTCTATTCTTGGATCTAAATAATACGAAAGCTCGCTCTATGATTTGAAGTTAAAATCCTCAAATATGGTTAAATAGTGACTTTTTTCACGTTTATCATGTAGTTTGATACTACGTAAATATATTCATTTTTACCAATATTTCGATTCTATTTCATGTAGTATCACGATATGTGATTTGGCCTTCAAATCTCAGAATTTCGCATAATATTGCATTTTAAGCAAGTTTACTTCCATTTTGTTTCGTACGAAAAATCATCCAATTTAGCAATATTTTGACGTTTATCATCCCCTTTCCCTTTATGTGATTTAAACAAAATATCATCGAATTAGGCAATATTTTGCCGTTTTTCCACGTTTATGTGAATTTTCAGTTTATTGGTATTAATTCATTATATATACGATAACAATAATGCAAACACATAATAATTATGATTAATGATTAAAATGATTAGATAATAACCTTAAAAACTTCATTTTCAATCAACTATTTGTTTCTCGTTAAAATACTGAGTAGGATATTGAAAAGTTGAGAAATTCGGTTTTTATTGGTTTTTTTGATACTACGTAAATATATTCATTTTTACCAATATTTCGATTCTATTTCATGTAGTATCACGATATGTGATTTGGCCTTCAAATCTCAGAATTTCGCATAATATTGCATTTTAAGCAAGTTTTCTTGCATTTTGGTTCGTACGAAAAATCATCGAATTTAGCAATATTTTGACGTTTATCATCCCCTTTTCCTTTATGTAATTTAAACAAAATATCATCGAATTAGGCAATATTTTGCAGTTTTTCCACGTTTATGTGAATTTTCAGTTTATTGGTATTAATTCATTATATGTACGATAAAAATGATGCAAACACATAATAATTATGATTAATGATTAAAATGATTAGACGATAACCTTAAATACTTCATTTTCAATCATCTATTTGTTTCTCGTTAAAATACAGAGTAAGATATTGAAAAGGGGAGAAGTTCGTTTTTTATTGCATATATCGACGTTTCAGCCGGATTAGAGCGGTTTTACGTGTACATCTTCCCTCGGTAATATAAACGAAAAATCAGGAATATTTTAGTTAATTCTAATGAAAACACATTGATTTTTATCATTTGTATTGGAAACATTATTGTCATATGTCTTTTCTTGGATCTAGATAATACAAAACCTCGCTCTATGAGTTGAAGTTAAAATCCTTAAATATGGTTAAATAATGACTTTTTTCACGTTTTTCATGTAGTTTGATACTACGTAAATATATTCATTTTTACCAATATTTCGATTCTATTTCATGTAGTTTCACGATATGTGATTTGGCCTTCAAATCTCAGAATTTCACATAATATTGCATTTTAAGCAAGTTGTCTTGCATTTTGTTTCGTACGAAAAATCGTCGAATTTAGCAATATTTTGACGTTTATCATCCCTTTTTCCTTTATGTGACATAAACAAAATATCATTGAATTAGGCAATATTTTGCCGTTTTCCACGTTTTTGTGAATTTACAGTCTATGAGTATTAATTCATTTATATACAATGAAAATGATGCAAACACATAATTGATTAGATAATAACCTTAAATACTTCATTTTCAATCATCTATTTGTTTCTCGTTAAAATACTGAGTAAGATATTGAAAAGGGGAGAAGTTCGGTTTTTATTGCATATATCGACGTTTCAGCCGGATTAGAGCGGTTTTACGTGTACATCTTCCCTCGGTAATGTAAACGGAAAATCAGGAACATTTTAGTTAATTGTAATGAAAACACATTGATTTTTATCATTTGTATTGGAAACAACATTGTCATATGTCTTTTCTTGGATCTAAATAATACGAAAGCTCGCTCTATGATTTGAAGTTAAAATCCTCAAATATGGTTAAATAGTGACTTTTTTCACGTTTATCATGTAGCTTGATACTACGTAAATATATTCATTTTTACCAATATTTCGAATCTATTTCATGTAGTATCACGATATGTGATTTGGCCTTCAAATCTCAGAATTTCGCATAATATTGCATTTTAAGCAAGTTTACTTGCATTTTGTTTCGTACGAAAAAACATCCAATTTAGCAATATTTTGACGTTTATCATCCCCTTTTCCTTTATGTGATTTAAACAAAATATCATCGAATTAGTTAATATTTTGCCGTTTTTCCACGTTTATGTGAATTTTCAGTTTATTGGTATTAATTCATTATATATACGATAAAAATAATGCAAACACATAATAATTATGATTAATGATTAAAATGATTAGATAATAACCTTAAAAACTTCATTTTCAATCAACTATTTGTTTCTCGTTAAAATACTGAGTAAGATATTGAAAAGGGGAGAAGTTCAGTTTTTATTGAATATATCGACGTTTCAGCCGGATTAGAGCGGTTTTACGTGTACATCTTCCCTAGGTAATATAAACGGAAAATCAGGAACATTTTAGTTAATTCTAATGAAAACACATTGATTTTTATCATTTGTATTGGAAACAACATTGTCATATGTCTTTTCTTGGATCTAAATAATACGAAACCTCGCTCTATGATTTGAAGGTAAAATCCTCAAATATGGTAAAATAGTGACTTTTTCACGTTAATCATGTAGTTTGATATTACGTAAATATATTAATTTTTACCAATATTTCGATACTATTTCATGTAGTATCACGATATCTGATTTGGCCTTCAAATCTCAGAATTTCGCATAATATTGCATTTTAAGCAAGTTTTCTTGCATTTTGATTCGTACGAAAAATCATCGAATTTAGCAATATTTTGACGTTTATCATCCCCTTTTCCTTTATGTAATTTAAACAAAATATCATCGAATTAGGCAATATTTTGCAGTTTTTCCACGTTTATGTGAATTTTCAGTTTATTGGTATTAATTCATTATATGTACGATAAAAATGATGCAAACACATAATAATTATGATTAATGATTAAAATGATTAGATAATAACCTTAAATACTTCATTTTCAATCATCTATTTGTTTCTCGTTAAAATACAGAGCAAGATATTGAAAAGGGGAGAAGTTCGTTTTTTATTGCATATATCGACGTTTCAGCCGGATTAGAGCGGTTTTACGTGTACATCTTCCCTCGGTAATATAAACGAAAAATCAGGAATATTTTAGTTAATTCTAGTGAAAACACATTGATTTTTATCATTTGTATTGGAAACAACATTGTCATATGTCTTTTCTTGGATCTAGATAATACGAAACCTCGCTCTATGAGTTGAAGTTAAAATCCTCAAATATGGTTAAATAGTGACTTTTTTCACGTTTTTCATGTAGTTTGATACTATGTAAATATATTCATTTTTACTAATATTTTGATTCTATTTCATGTAGTTTCACGATATGTGATTTGGCCTTCAAATCTCAGAATTTCACATAATATTGCATTTTAAGCAAGTTGTCTTGCATTTTGTTTCGTATGAAAAATCGTCGAATTTAGCAATATTTTGACGTTTATCATCCCTTTTTCCTTTATGTGACTTAAACAAAATATCATTGAATTAGGCAATATTTTGCCGTTTTCCACGTTTTTGTAAATTTACAGTCTATGAGTATTAATTCATTTATATACGATAAAAATGATGCAAACACATAATTGATTAGATAATAACCTTAAATACTTCATTTTCAATCATCTATTTGTTTCTCGTTAAAATACTGAGTAAGATATTGAAAAGGGGAGAAGTTCGGTTTTTATTGCATATATCGACGTTTCAGCCGGATTAGAGCGGTTTTACGTGTACATCTTCCCTCGGTAATGTGAACGGAAAATCAGGAACATTTTAGTTAATTGTAATGAAAACACATTGATTTTTATCATTTGTATTGGAAACAACATTGTCATATGTCTTTTCTTGGATCTAAATAATACGAAAGCTCGCTCTATGATTTGAAGTTAAAATCCTCAAATATGGTTAAATAGTGACTTTTTTCACGTTTATCATGTAGTTTGATACTACGTAAATATATTCATTTTTACCAATATTTCGATTCTATTTCATGTAGTATCACGATATGTGATTTGGCCTTCAAATCTCAGAATTTCGCATAATATTGCATTTTAAGCAAGTTTACTTGCATTTTGTTTCGTACGAAAAATCATCCAATTTAGCAATATTTTGACGTTTATCATCCCCTTTTCCTTTATGTGATTTAAACAAAATATCATCGAATTAGGTAATATTTTGCCGTTTTTCCACGTTTATGTGAATTTTCAGTTTATTGGTATTAATTCATTATATATACGATAAAAATAATGCAAACACATAATAATTATGATTAATGATTAAAATGATTAGATGATAACCTTAAATACTTCATTTTCAATCAACTATTTGTTTCTCGTTAAAATACTGAGTAAGATATTGAAAAGTTGAGAAATTCGGTTTTTATTGCATATATCGACATTTCAGCCGGATTAGAGCGGTTTTACGTGTACATCTTCCCTCGGTAATATAAACGGAAAATCAGGAACATTTTAGTTAATTCTAATGAAAACACATTGATTTTTATCATTTGTATTGCAAACAACATTGTCATATGTCTTTTCTTGGATCTAAATAATACGAAACCTCGCGCTATGATTTGAAGTTAAAATCCTCAAATATGGTTAAATAGTGACTTTTTTCACGTTTTTCATGTAGTTTGATACTACGTAAATATATTCATTTTTACCAATATTTCGATTCTATTTCATGTAGTATCACGATATGTGATTTGGCCTTCAAATCTCAGAATTTTGCATAATATTGCATTTTAAGCAAGTTTTCTTGCATTTTGTATCGTACGAAAAATCATCGAATTTAGCAATATTTTGACGTTTATCATCCTTTTTTCCTTTATGTGACTTAAACAAAATATCATCGAATTAGGCAATATTTTGCCGTTTTCCACGTTTTTGTGAATTTTCAGTCTATGAGTATTAATTCATATATATACGATAAAAATTATGCAAACACATAATTGATTAGATAATAACCTTAAATACTTCATTTTCAATCATCTATTTGTTTCTCGTTAAAATACAGAGTAAGATATTGAAAAGGGGAGAAGTTCGTTTTTTATTGCATATATCGACGTTTCAGCCGGATTAGAGCGGTTTTACGTGTACATCTTCCCTCGGTAATATAAACGAAAAATCAGGAATATTTTAGTTAATTCTAATGAAAACACATTGATTTTTATCATTTGTATTGGAAACAACATTGTCATATGTCTTTTCTTGGATCTAGATAATACGAAACCTCGCTCTATGAGTTCAAGTTAAAATCCTCAAATATGGTTAAATAATGACTTTTTTCACGTTTTTCATGTAGTTTGATACTACGTAAATATATTCATTTTTACTAATATTTCGATTCTATTTCATGTAGTTTCACGATATGTGATTTGGCCTACAAATCTCAGAATTTCACATAATATTGCATTTTAAGCAAGTTTTCTTGCATTTTGTTTCGTACGAAAAATCGTCGAATTTAGCAATATTTTGACGTTTATCATCCCTTTTTCCTTTATGTGACTTAAACAAAATATCATTGAATTAGGCAATATTTTGCCGTTTTCCACGTTTTTGTGAATTTTCAGTCTATGGGTATTAATTCATTTATATACGATAAAAATTATGCAAACACATAATTGATTAGATAATAACCTTAAATACTTCATTTTCAATCAACTATTTGTTTCTCGTTAAAATACTGAGTAAGATATTGAAAAGGGGAGAAGTTCGGTTTTTATTGCATATATCGACGTTTCAGCCGGATTAGAGCGGTTTTACGTGTACATCTTCCCTCGGTAATGTAAACGGAAAATCAGGAACATTTTAGTTAATTGTAATGAAAACACATTGATTTTTATCATTTGTATTGGAAACAACATTGTCATATGTCTATTCTTGGATCTAAATAATACGAAAGCTCGCTCTATGATTTGAAGTTAAAATCCTCAAATATGGTTAAATAGTGACTTTTTTCACGTTTATCATGTAGTTTGATACTTCGTAAATATATTCATTTTTACCAATATTTCGATTCTATTTCATGTAGTATCACGATATGTGATTTGGCCTTCAAATCTCAGAATTTCGCATAATATTGCATTTTAAGCAAGTTTACTTGCATTTTGTTTCGTACGAAAAATCATCCAATTTAGCACTATTTTGACGTTTATCATCCCCTTTCCCTTTATGTGATTTAAACAAAATATCATCGAATTAGGCAATATTTTGCCGTTTTTCCACGTTTATGTGAATTTTCAGTTTATTGGTATTAATTCATTATATATACGATAACAATAATGCAAACACATAATAATTATGATTAATGATTAAAATGATTAGATAATAACCTTAAAAACTTCATTTTCAATCAACTATTTGTTTCTCGTTAAAATACTGAGTAAGATATTGAAAAGTTGAGAAATTCGGTTTTTATTGTTTTTTTTGATACTACGTAAATATATTCATTTTTACCAATATTTCGATTCTATTTCATGTAGTATCACGATATGTGATTTGGCCTTCAAATCTCAGAATTTCGCATAATATTGCATTTTAAGCAAGTTTTCTTGCATTTTGGTTCGTACGAAAAATCATCGAATTTAGCAATATTTTGACGTTTATCATCCCCTTTTCCTTTATGTAATTTAAACAAAATATCATCGAATTAGGCAATATTTTGCAGTTTTTCCACGTTTATGTGAATTTTCAGTTTATTGGTATTAATTCATTATATGTACGATAAAAATGATGCAAACACATAATAATTATGATTAATGATTAAAATGATTAGACGATAACCTTAAATACTTCATTTTCAATCATCTATTTGTTTCTCGTTAAAATACAGAGTAAGATATTGAAAAGGGGAGAAGTTCGTTTTTTATTGCATATATCGACGTTTCAGCCGGATTAGAGCGGTTTTACGTGTACATCTTCCCTCGGTAATATAAACGAAAAATCAGGAATATTTTAGTTAATTCTAATGAAAACACATTGATTTTTATCATTTGTATTGGAAACATTATTGTCATATGTCTTTTCTTGGATCTAGATAATACAAAACCTCGCTCTATGAGTTGAAGTTAAAATCCTTAAATATGGTTAAATAATGACTTTTTTCACGTTTTTCATGTAGTTTGATACTACGTAAATATATTCATTTTTACCAATATTTCGATTCTATTTCATGTAGTTTCACGATATGTGATTTGGCCTTCAAATCTCAGAATTTCACATAATATTGCATTTTAAGCAAGTTGTCTTGCATTTTGTTTCGTACGAAAAATCGTCGAATTTAGCAATATTTTGACGTTTATCATCCCTTTTTCCTTTATGTGACATAAATAAAATATCATTGAATTAGGCAATATTTTGCCGTTTTCCACGTTTTTGTGAATTTACAGTCTATGAGTATTAATTCATTTATATACGATAAAAATGATGCAAACACATAATTGATTAGATAATAACCTTAAATACTTCATTTTCAATCATCTATTTGTTTCTCGTTAAAATACTGAGTAAGATATTGAAAAGGGGAGAAGTTCGGTTTTTATTGCATATATCGACGTTTCAGCCGGATTAGAGCGGTTTTACGTGTACATCTTCCCTCGGTAATGTAAACGGAAAATCAGGAACATTTTAGTTAATTGTAATGAAAACACATTGATTTTTATCATTTGTATTGGAAACAACATTGTCATATGTCTTTTCTTGGATCTAAATAATACGAAAGCTCGCTCTATGATTTGAAGTTAAAATCCTCAAATATGGTTAAATAGTGACTTTTTTCACGTTTATCATGTAGCTTGATACTACGTAAATATATTCATTTTTACCAATATTTCGATTCTATTTCATGTAGTATCACGATATGTGATTTGGCCTTCAAATCTCAGAATTTCGCATAATATTGCATTTTAAGCAAGTTTACTTGCATTTTGTTTCGTACGAAAAAACATCCAATTTAGCAATATTTTGAAGTTTATCATCCCCTTTTCCTTTATGTGATTTAAACAAAATATCATCGAATTAGTTAATATTTTGCCGTTTTTCCACGTTTATGTGAATTTTCAGTTTATTGGTATTAATTCATTATATATACGATAAAAATAATGCAAACACATAATAATTATGATTAATGATTAAAATGATTAGATAATAACCTTAAAAACTTCATTTTCAATCAACTATTTGTTTCTCGTTAAAATACTGAGTAAGATATTGAAAAGGGGAGAAGTTCAGTTTTTATTGAATATATCGACGTTTCAGCCGGATTAGAGCGGTTTTACGTGTACATCTTCCCTAGGTAATATAAACGGAAAATCAGGAACATTTTAGTTAATTCTAATGAAAACACATTGATTTTTATCATTTGTATTGGAAACAACATTGTCATATGTCTTTTCTTGGATCTAAATAATACGAAACCTCGCTCTATGATTTGAAGGTAAAATCCTCAAATATGGTAAAATAGTGACTTTTTCACGTTAATCATGTAGTTTGATATTACGTAAATATATTAATTTTTACCAATATTTCGATACTATTTCATGTAGTATCACGATATCTGATTTGGCCTTCAAATCTCAGAATTTCGCATAATATTGCATTTTAAGCAAGTTTTCTTGCATTTTGATTCGTACGAAAAATCATCGAATTTAGCAATATTTTGACGTTTATCATCCCCTTTTCCTTTATGTAATTTAAACAAAATATCATCGAATTAGGCAATATTTTGCAGTTTTTCCACGTTTATGTGAATTTTCAGTTTATTGGTATTAATTCATTATATGTACGATAAAAATGATGCAAACACATAATAATTATGATTAATGATTAAAATGATTAGATAATAACCTTAAATACTTCATTTTCAATCATCTATTTGTTTCTCGTTAAAATACAGAGCAAGATATTGAAAAGGGGAGAAGTTCGTTTTTTATTGCATATATCGACGTTTCAGCCGGATTAGAGCGGTTTTACGTGTACATCTTCCCTCGGTAATATAAACGAAAAATCAGGAATATTTTAGTTAATTCTAGTGAAAACACATTGATTTTTATCATTTGTATTGGAAACAACATTGTCATATGTCTTTTCTTGGATCTAGATAATACGAAACCTCGCTCTATGAGTTGAAGTTAAAATCCTCAAATATGGTTAAATAGTGACTTTTTTCACGTTTTTCATGTAGTTTGATACTATGTAAATATATTCATTTTTACTAATATTTTGATTCTATTTCATGTAGTTTCACGATATGTGATTTGGCCTTCATATCTCAGAATTTCACATAATATTGCATTTTAAGCAAGTTGTCTTGCATTTTGTTTCGTATGAAAAATCGTCGAATTTAGCAATATTTTGACGTTTATCATCCCTTTTTCCTTTATGTGACTTAAACAAAATATCATTGAATTAGGCAATATTTTGCCGTTTTCCACGTTTTTGTAAATTTACAGTCTATGAGTATTAATTCATTTATATACGATAAAAATGATGCAAACACATAATTGATTAGATAATAACCTTAAATACTTCATTTTCAATCATCTATTTGTTTCTCGTTAAAATACTGAGTAAGATATTGAAAAGGGGAGAAGTTCGGTTTTTATTGCATATATCGACGTTTCAGCCGGATTAGAGCGGTTTTACGTGTACATCTTCCCTCGGTAATGTGAACGGAAAATCAGGAACATTTTAGTTAATTGTAATGAAAACACATTGATTTTTATCATTTGTATTGGAAACAACATTGTCATATGTCTTTTCTTGGATCTAAATAATACGAAAGCTCGCTCTATGATTTGAAGTTAAAATCCTCAAATATGGTTAAATAGTGACTTTTTTCACGTTTATCATGTAGTTTGATACTACGTAAATATATTCATTTTTACCAATATTTCGATTCTATTTCATGTAGTATCACGATATGTGATTTGGCCTTCAAATCTCAGAATTTCGCATAATATTGCATTTTAAGCAAGTTTACTTGCATTTTGTTTCGTACGAAAAATCATCCAATTTAGCAATATTTTGACGTTTATCATCCCCTTTTCCTTTATGTGATTTAAACAAAATATCATCGAATTAGGTAATATTTTGCCGTTTTTCCACGTTTATGTGAATTTTCAGTTTATTGGTATTAATTCATTATATATACGATAAAAATAATGCAAACACATAATAATTATGATTAATGATTAAAATGATTAGATAATAACCTTAAAAACTTCATTTTCAATCAACTATTTGTTTCTCGTTAAAATACTGAGTAAGAGATTGAAAAGGGGAGAAGTTCAGTTTTTATTGCATATATCGACGTTTCAGCCGGATTAGAGCGGTTTTACGTGTACATCTTCCCTAGGTAATATAAACGGAAAATCAGGAACATTTTAGTTAATTCTAATGAAAACACATTGATTTTTATCATTTGTTTTGGAAACAACATTGTCATATGTCTTTTCTTGGATCTAAATAAAACGAAACCTCGCTCTATGATTTGAAGGTAAAATCCTCAAATATGGTAAAATAGTGACTTTTTCACGTTAATCGTGTAGTTTGATATTACGTAAATACATTAATTTTTACCAATATTTCGATACTATTTCATGTAGTATCACGATATCTGATTTGGCCTTCAAATCTCAGAATTTCGCCTAATATTGCATTTTAAGCAAGTTTTCTTGCATTTTGGTTCGTACGAAAAATCATCGCATTTAGCAATATTTTGACGTTTATCATCCCCTTTTCCTTTATGTAATTTAAACAAAATATCATCGAATTAGGCAATATTTTGCAGTTTTTCCACGTTTATGTGAATTTTCAGTTTATTGGTATTAATTCATTATATGTACGATAAAAATGATGCAAACACATAATAATTTTGATTAATGATTAAAATGATTAGATAATAACCTTAAATACTTCATTTTCAATCATCTATTTGTTTCTCGTTAAAATACAGAGTAAGATATTGAAAAGGGGAGAAGTTCGTTTTTTATTGCATATATCGACGTTTCAGCCGGATTAGAGCGGTTTTACGTGTACATCTTCCCTCGGTAATATAAACGAAAAATCAGGAATATTTTAGTTAATTCTAGTGAAAACACATTGATTTTTATCATTTGTATTGGAAACAACATTGTCATATGTCTTTTCTTGGATCTAGATAATACGAAACCTCGCTCCATGAGTTGAAGTTAAAATCCTCAAATATGGTTAAATAGTGACTTTTTTCACGTTTTTCATGTAGTTTGATACTACGTAAATATATTCATTTTTACTAATATTTTGATTCTATTTCATGTAGTTTCACGATATGCGATTTGGCCTTCAAATCTCAGAATTTCACATAATATTGCATTTTAAGCAAGTTGTCTTGCATTTTGTTTCGTACGAAAAATCGTCGAATTTAGCAATATTTTGACGTTTATCATCCCTTTTTCCTTTATGTGACTTAAACAAAATATCATTGAATTAGGCAATATTTTGCCGTTTTCCACGTTTTTGTGAATTTACAGTCTATGAGTATTAATTCATTTATATACGATAAAAATGATGCAAACACATAATTGATTAGATAATAACCTTAAATACTTAATTTTCAATCATCTATTTGTTTCTCGTTAAAATACTGAGTAAGATATTGAAAAGGGGAGAAGTTCGGTTTTTATTGCATATATCGACGTTTCAGCCGGATTAGAGCGGTTTTACGTGTACATCTTCACTCGGTAATGTAAACGGAAAATCAGGAACATTTTAGTTAATTGTAATGAAAACACATTGATTTTTATCATTTGTATTGGAAACAACATTGTCATATGTCTTTTCTTGGATCTAAATAATACGAAAGCTCGCTCTATGATTTGAAGTTAAAATCCTCAAATATGGTTAAATAGTGACTTTTTCACGTTAATCATGTAGTTTGATACTACGTAAATATATTCATTTTTACCAATATTTCGATTCTATTTCATGTAGTATCACGATATGTGATTTGGCCTTCAAATCTCAGAATTTCGCATAATATTGCATTTTAAGCAAGTTTACTTGCATTTTGTTTCGTACGAAAAATCATCCAATTTAGCAATATTTTGACGTTTATCATCCCCTTTCCCTTTATGTGATTTAAACAAAATATCATCGAATTAGGCAATATTTTGCCGTTTTTCCACGTTTATGTGAATTTTCAGTTTATTGGTATTAATTCATTATATATACGATAACAATAATGCAAACACATAATAATTATGATTAATGATTAAAATGATTAGATAATAACCTTAAAAACTTCATTTTCAATCAACTATTAGTTTCTCGTTAAAATACTGAGTAAAATACTGAGTAAAAGGGGAGAAGTTCAGTTTTTATTGCATATATCGACGTTTCAGCCGGATTAGAGCGGTTTTACGTGTACATCTTCCCTAGGTAATATAAACGGAAAATCAGGAACATTTTAGTTAATTCTAATGAAAACACATTGATTTTTATCATTTGTATTGGAAACAACATTGTCATATGTCTTTTCTTGGATCTAAATAATACGAAACCTCGCTCTATGATTTGAAGGTAAAATCCTCAAATATGGTAAAATAGTGACTTTTTCACGTTAATCATGTAGTTTGATATTACGTAAATATATTAATTTTTACCAATATTTCGATACTATTTCATGTAGTATCACGATATCTGATTTGGCCTTCAAATCTCAGAATTTCGCATAATATTGCATTTTAAGCAAGTTTTCTTGCATTTTGATTCGTACGAAAAATCATCGAATTTAGCAATATTTTGACGTTTATCATCCCCTTTTCCTTTATGTAATTTAAACAAAATATCATCGAATTAGGCAATATTTTGCAGTTTTTCCACGTTTATGTGAATTTTCAGTTTATTGGTATTAATTCATTATATGTACGATAAAAATGATGCAAACACATAATAATTATGATTAATGATTAAAATGATTAGATACTGAAGATACCTTAAATACTATTAGATACCTATTAGATATTAGATAGACTATTAGATACTATTAGATATTAGATAGATACTATTAGATACCTTAAATACTTCATTTCAATCATCTATTTGTTTCTCGTTAAAATACAGAGTAAGATATTGAAAAGGGGAGAAGTTCGTTTTTTATTGCATATATCGACGTTTCAGCCGGATTAGAGCGGTTTTACGTGTACATCTTCCCTCGGTAATATAAACGAAAAATCAGGAATATTTTAGTTAATTCTAGTGAAAACACATTGATTTTTATCATTTGTATTGGAAACAACATTGTCATATGTCTTTTCTTGGATCTAGATAATACGAAACCTCGCTCCATGAGTTGAAGTTAAAATCCTCAAATATGGTTAAATAGTGACTTTTTTCACGTTTTTCATGTAGTTTGATACTACGTAAATATATTCATTTTTACTAATATTTTGATTCTATTTCATGTAGTTTCACGATATGCGATTTGGCCTTCAAATCTCAGAATTTCACATAATATTGCATTTTAAGCAAGTTGTCTTGCATTTTGTTTCGTACGAAAAATCGTCGAATTTAGCAATATTTTGACGTTTATCATCCCTTTTTCCTTTATGTGACTTAAACAAAATATCATTGAATTAGGCAATATTTTGCCGTTTTCCACGTTTTTGTGAATTTACAGTCTATGAGTATTAATTCATTTATATACGATAAAAATGATGCAAACACATAATTGATTAGATAATAACCTTAAATACTTCATTTTCAATCATCTATTTGTTTCTCGTTAAAATACTGAGTAAGATATTGAAAAGGGGAGAAGTTCGGTTTTTATTGCATATATCGACGTTTCAGCCGGATTAGAGCGGTTTTACGTGTACATCTTCACTCGGTAATGTAAACGGAAAATCAGGAACATTTTAGTTAATTGTAATGAAAACACATTGATTTTTATCATTTGTATTGGAAACAACATTGTCATATGTCTTTTCTTGGATCTAAATAATACGAAAGCTCGCTCTATGATTTGAAGTTAAAATCCTCAAATATGGTTAAATAGTGACTTTTTCACGTTAATCATGTAGTTTGATACTACGTAAATATATTCATTTTTACCAATATTTCGATTCTATTTCATGTAGTATCACGATATGTGATTTGGCCTTCAAATCTCAGAATTTCGCATAATATTGCATTTTAAGCAAGTTTACTTGCATTTTGTTTCGTACGAAAAATCATCCAATTTAGCAATATTTTGACGTTTATCATCCCCTTTCCCTTTATGTGATTTAAACAAAATATCATCGAATTAGGCAATATTTTGCCGTTTTTCCACGTTTATGTGAATTTTCAGTTTATTGGTATTAATTCATTATATATACGATAACAATAATGCAAACACATAATAATTATGATTAATGATTAAAATGATTAGATAATAACCTTAAAAACTTCATTTTCAATCAACTATTAGTTTCTCGTTAAAATACTGAGTAAAATACTGAGTAAAAGGGGAGAAGTTCAGTTTTTATTGCATATATCGACGTTTCAGCCGGATTAGAGCGGTTTTACGTGTACATCTTCCCTAGGTAATATAAACGGAAAATCAGGAACATTTTAGTTAATTCTAATGAAAACACATTGATTTTTATCATTTGTATTGGAAACAACATTGTCATATGTCTTTTCTTGGATCTAAATAATACGAAACCTCGCTCTATGATTTGAAGGTAAAATCCTCAAATATGGTAAAATAGTGACTTTTTCACGTTAATCATGTAGTTTGATATTACGTAAATATATTAATTTTTACCAATATTTCGATACTATTTCATGTAGTATCACGATATCTGATTTGGCCTTCAAATCTCAGAATTTCGCATAATATTGCATTTTAAGCAAGTTTTCTTGCATTTTGATTCGTACGAAAAATCATCGAATTTAGCAATATTTTGACGTTTATCATCCCCTTTTCCTTTATGTAATTTAAACAAAATATCATCGAATTAGGCAATATTTTGCAGTTTTTCCACGTTTATGTGAATTTTCAGTTTATTGGTATTAATTCATTATATGTACGATAAAAATGATGCAAACACATAATAATTATGATTAATGATTAAAATGATTAGATACTGAAGATACCTTAAATACTATTAGATACCTATTAGATATTAGATAGACTATTAGATACTATTAGATATTAGATAGATACTATTAGATACCTTAAATACTTCATTTCAATCATCTATTTGTTTCTCGTTAAAATACAGAGTAAGATATTGAAAAGGGGAGAAGTTCGTTTTTTATTGCATATATCGACGTTTCAGCCGGATTAGAGAGATTTTACGTGTACATCTTCCCTCGGTAATATAAACGAAAAATCAGGAATATTTTAGTAAATTCTAATGAAAACACATTGATTTTTATCATTTGTATTGGAAACAACATTGTCATATGTCTTTTCTTGGATCTAAATAATACGAAACCTCGCTCTATGATTTGAAGGTAAAATCCTCAAATATGGTAAAATAGTGACTTTTTCACGTTAATCATGTAGTTTGATATTACGTAAATATATTAATTTTTACCAATATTTCGATACTATTTCATGTAGTATCACGATATCTGATTTGGCCTTCAAATCTCAGAATTTCGCATAATATTGCATTTTAAGCAAGTTTTCTTGCATTTTGGTTCGTACGAAAAATCATCGAATTTAGCAATATTTTGACGTTTATCATCCCCTTTTCCTTTATGTAATTTAAACAAAATATCATCGAATTAGGCAATATTTTGCAGTTTTTCCACGTTTATGTGAATTTTCAGTTTATTGGTATTAATTCATTATATGTACGATAAAAATGATGCAAACACTTAATAATTATGATTAATGATTAAAATGATTAGATAATAACCTTAAATACTTCATTTTCAATCATCTATTTGTTTCTCGTTAAAATACAGAGTAAGATATTGAAAAGGGGAGAAGTTCGTTTTTTATTGCATATATCGACGTTTCAGCCGGATTAGAGCGGTTTTACGTGTACATCTTCCCTCGGTAATATAAACGAAAAATCAGGAATATTTTAGTTAATTCTAGTGAAAACACATTGATTTTTATCATTTGTATTGGAAACAACATTGTCATATGTCTTTTCTTGGATCTAGATAATACGAAACCTCGCTCCATGAGTTGAAGTTAAAATCCTCAAATATGGTTAAATAGTGACTTTTTTCACGTTTTTCATGTAGTTTGATACTACGTAAATATATTCATTTTTACTAATATTTTGATTCTATTTCATGTAGTTTCACGATATGTGATTTGGCCTTCAAATCTCAGAATTTCACATAATATTGCATTTTAAGCAAGTTGTCTTGCATTTTGTTTCGTACGAAAAATCGTCGAATTTAGCAATATTTTGACGTTTATCATCCCTTTTTCCTTTATGTGACTTAAACAAAATATCATTGAATTAGGCAATATTTTGCCGTTTTCCACGTTTTTGTGAATTTACAGTCTATGAGTATTAATTCATTTATATACGATAAAAATGATGCAAACACATAATTGATTAGATAATAACCTTAAATACTTCATTTTCAATCATCTATTTGTTTCTCGTTAAAATACTGAGTAAGATATTGAAAAGGGGAGAAGTTCGGTTTTTATTGCATATATCGACGTTTCAGCCGGATTAGAGCGGTTTTACGTGTACATCTTCCCTCGGTAATGTGAACGGAAAATCAGAAACATTTTAGTTAATTGTAATGAAAACACATTGATTTTTATCATTTGTATTGGAAACAACATTGTCATATGTCTTTTCTTGGATCTAAATAATACGAAAGCTCGCTCTATGATTTGAAGTTAAAATCCTCAAATATGGTTAAATAGTGACTTTTTTCACGTTTATCATGTAGTTTGATACTACGTAAATATATTCATTTTTACCAATATTTCGATTCTATTTCATGTAGTATCACGATATGTGATTTGGCCTTCAAATCTCAGAATTTCGCATAATATTGCATTTTAAGCAAGTTTACTTGCATTTTGTTTCGTACGAAAAATCATCCAATTTAGCAATATTTTGACGTTTATCATCCCCTTTTCCTTTATGTGATTTAAACAAAATATCATCGAATTAGGTAATATTTTGCCGTTTTTCCACGTTTATGTGAATTTTCAGTTTATTGGTATTAATTCATTATATATACGATAAAAATAATGCAAACACATAATAATTATGATTAATGATTAAAATGATTAGATAATAACCTTAAAAACTTCATTTTCAATCAACTATTTGTTTCTCGTTAAAATACTGAGTAAGATATTGAAAAGGGGAGAAGTTCAGTTTTTATTGCATATATCGACGTTTCAGCCGGATTAGAGCGGTTTTACGTGTACATCTTCCTTAGGTAATATAAACGGAAAATCAGGAACATTTTAGTTAATTCTAATGAAAACACATTGATTTTTATCATTTGTATTGGAAACAACATTGTCATATGTCTTTTCTTGGATCTAAATAATACGAAACCTCGCTCTATGATTTGAAGTTAAAATCCTCAAATATGGTTAAATAGTGACTTTTTTCACGTTTTTCATGTAGTTTGATATTACGTAAATATATTAATTTTTACCAATATTTCGATACTATTTCATGTAGTATCACGATATCTGATTTGGCCTTCAAATCTCAGAATTTCGCATAATATTGCATTTTAAGCAAGTTTTCTTGCATTTTGATTCGTACGAAAAATCATCGAATTTAGCAATATTTTGACGTTTATCATCCCCTTTTCCTTTATGTAATTTAAACAAAATATCATCGAATTAGGCAATATTTTGCAGTTTTTCCACGTTTATGTGAATTTTCAGTTTATTGGTATTAATTCATTATATGTACGATAAAAATGATGCAAACACATAATAATTATGATTAATGATTAAAATGATTAGATACTGAAGATACCTTAAATACTATTAGATACCTATTAGATATTAGATAGACTATTAGATACTATTAGATATTAGATAGATACTATTAGATACCTTAAATACTTCATTTCAATCATCTATTTGTTTCTCGTTAAAATACAGAGTAAGATATTGAAAAGGGGAGAAGTTCGTTTTTTATTGCATATATCGACGTTTCAGCCGGATTAGAGAGATTTTACGTGTACATCTTCCCTCGGTAATATAAACGAAAAATCAGGAATATTTTAGTAAATTCTAATGAAAACACATTGATTTTTATCATTTGTATTGGAAACAACATTGTCATATGTCTTTTCTTGGATCTGGATAATACGAAATCTCGCTCTATGAGTTGAAGTTAAAATCCTCAAATATGGTTAAATAATGACTTTTTTCACGTTTTTCATGTAGTTTGATACTACGTAAATATATTCATTTTTACTAATATTTCGATTCTATTTCATGTAGTTTCACGATATGTGATTTGGCCTTAAATCTCAGAATTTCGCATAATATTGCATTTTAAGCAAGTTTTCTTGCATTTTGTTTCGTACGAAAAATCATCGAATTTAGCAATATTTTGACGTTTATCATCCCCTTTTCCTTTATGTGATTTAAACAAAATATCATCGAATTAGGCAATATTTTGCCGTTTTCCACGTTTTTGTGAATTTACAGTCTATGGGTATTAATTCATTTATATACGATAAAAATGATGCAAACACATAATTGATTAGATAATAACCTTAAATACTTCATTTTCAATCATCTATTTGTTTCTCGTTAAAATACTGAGTAAGATATTGAAAAGGGGAGAAGTTCGGTTTTTATTGCATATATCGACGTTTCAGCCGGATTAGAGCGGTTTTACGTGTACATCTTCCCTCGGTAATGTAAACGGAAAATCAGGAACATTTTAGTTAATTGTAATGAAAACACATTGATTTTTATCATTTGTATTGGAAACAACATTGTCATATGTCTTTTCTTGGATCTAAATAATACGAAAGCTCGATCTATGATTTGAAGTTAAAATCCTCAAATATGGTTAAATAGTGACTTTTTTCACGTTTATCATGTAGTTTGATACTACGTAAATATATTCATTTTTACCAATATTTCGATTCTATTTCATGTAGTATCACGATATGTGATTTGGCCTTCAAATCTCAGAATTTCGCATAATATTGCATTTTAAGCAAGTTTACTTGCATTTTGTTTCGTACGAAAAATCATCCAATTTAGCAATATTTTGACGTTTATCATCCCCTTTTCCTTTATGTGATTTAAACAAAATATCATCGAATTAGGTAATATTTTGCCGTTTTTCCACGTTTATGTGAATTTTCAGTTTATTGGTATTAATTCATTATATATACGATAAAAATAATGCAAACACATAATAATTATGATTAATGATTAAAATGATTAGATAATAACCTTAAAAACTTCATTTTCAATCAACTATTTGTTTCTCGTTAAAATACTGAGTAAGATATTGAAAAGGGGAGAAGTTCAGTTTTTATTGCATATATCGACGTTTCAGCCGGATTAGAGCGGTTTTACGTGTACATCTTCCCTAGGTAATATAAATTGAAAATCAGGAACATTTTAGTTAATTCTAATGAAAACACATTGATTTTTATCATTTGTATTGCAAACAACATTGTCATTTGTCTTTTCTTGGATCTAAATAATACGAAACCTCGCGCTATGATTTGAAGTTAAAATCCTCAAATATGGTTAAATAGTGACTTTTTTCACGTTTTTCATGTAGTTTGATACTACGTAAATATATTCATTTTTACTAATATTTTGATTCTATTTCATGTAGTATCACGATATGTGATTTGGCCTTCAAATCTCAGAATTTTGCATAATATTGCATTTTAAGCAAGTTTTCTTGCATTTTGTATCGTACGAAAAATCATCGAATTTAGCAATATTTTGACGTTTATCATCCTTTTTTCCTTTATGTGACTTAAACAAAATATCATCGAATTAGGCAATATTTTGCCGTTTTTCCACGTTTTTGTGAATTTTCAGTCTATGGGTATTAATTCATATATATACGATAAAAATTATGCAAACACATAATTGATTAGATAATAACCTTAAATACTTCATTTTCAGTCATCTATTTGTTTCTCGTTAAAATACAGAGTAAGATATTGAAAAGGGGAGAAGTTCGTTTTTTATTGCATATATCGACGTTTCAGCCGGATTAGAGCGATTTTACGTGTACATCTTCCCTCGGTAATATAAACGAAAAATCAGGAATATTTTAGTTAATTCTAATGAAAACACATTGATTTTTATCATTTGTATTGGAAACAACATTGTCATATGTCTTTTCTTGGATCTGGATAATACGAAACCTCGCTCTATGAGTTGAAGTTAAAATCCTCAAATATGGTTAAATAATGAATTTTTTCACGTTTTTCATGTAGTTTGATACTACGTAAATATATTCATTTTTAGTAATATTTCGATTCTATTTCATGTAGTTTCACGATATGTGATTTGGCCTTCAAATCTCAGAATTTCATATAATATTGCATTTTAAGCAAGTTGTCTTGCATTTTGTTTCGTACGAAAAATCGTCGAATTTAGCAATATTTTGACGTTTATCATCCCTTTTTCCTTTATGTGACTTAAACAAAATATCATTGAATTAGGCAATATTTTGCCGTTTTCCACGTTTTTGTGAATTTACAGTCTATGAGTATTAATTCATTTATATACGATAAAAATGATGCAAACACATAATTGATTAGATAATAACCTTAAATACTTCATTTTCAATCATCTATTTGTTTCTCGTTAAAATACTGAGTAAGATATTGAAAAGGGGAGAAGTTCGGTTTTTATTGCATATATCGACGTTTCAGCCGGATTAGAGCGGTTTTACGTGTACATCTTCACTCGGTAATGTAAACGGAAAATCAGGAACATTTTAGTTAATTGTAATGAAAACACATTGATTTTTATCATTTGTATTGGAAACAACATTGTCATATGTCTTTTCTTGGATCTAAATAATACGAAAGCTCGCTCTATGATTTGAAGTTAAAATCCTCAAATATGGTTAAATAGTGACTTTTTCACGTTAATCATGTAGTTTGATACTACGTAAATATATTCATTTTTACCAATATTTCGATTCTATTTCATGTAGTATCACGATATGTGATTTGGCCTTCAAATCTCAGAATTTCGCATAATATTGCATTTTAAGCAAGTTTACTTGCATTTTGTTTCGTACGAAAAATCATCCAATTTAGCAATATTTTGACGTTTATCATCCCCTTTTCCTTTATGTGATTTAAACAAAATATCATCGAATTAGGTAATATTTTGCCGTTTTTCCACGTTTATGTGAATTTTCAGTTTATTGGTATTAATTCATTATATATACGATAAAAATAATGCAAACACATAATAATTATGATTAATGATTAAAATGATTAGATAATAACCTTAAAAACTTCATTTTCAATCAACTATTTGTTTCTCGTTAAAATACTGAGTAAAATACTGAGTAAAAGGGGAGAAGTTCAGTTTTTATTGCATATATCGACGTTTCAGCTGGATTAGAGCGGTTTTACGTGTACATCTTCCCTAGGTAATATAAACGGAAAATCAGGAACATTTTAGTTAATTCTAATGAAAACACATTGATTTTTATCATTTGTATTGGAAACAACATTGTCATATGTCTTTTCTTGGATCTAAATAATACGAAACCTCGCTCTATGATTTGAAGGTAAAATCCTCAAATATGGTAAAATAGTGACTTTTTCACGTTAATCATGTAGTTTGATATTACGTAAATATATTAATTTTTACCAATATTTCGATACTATTTCATGTAGTATCACGATATCTGATTTGGCCTTCAAATCTCAGAATTTCGCATAATATTGCATTTTAAGCAAGTTTTCTTGCATTTTGATTCGTACGAAAAATCATCGAATTTAGCAATATTTTGACGTTTATCATCCCCTTTTCCTTTATGTAATTTAAACAAAATATCATCGAATTAGGCAATATTTTGCAGTTTTTCCACGTTTATGTGAATTTTCAGTTTATTGGTATTAATTCATTATATGTACGATAAAAATGATGCAAACACATAATAATTATGATTAATGATTAAAATGATTAGATAATAACCTTAAATACTTCATTTTCAATCATCTATTTGTTTCTCGTTAAAATACAGAGTAAGATATTGAAAAGGGGAGAAGTTCGTTTTTTATTGCATATATCGACGTTTCAGCCGGATTAGAGCGGTTTTACGTGTACATCTTCCCTCGGTAATATAAACGAAAAATCAGGAATATTTTAGTTAATTCTAGTGAAAACACATTGATTTTTATCATTTGTATTGGAAACAACATTGTCATATGTCTTTTCTTGGATCTAGATAATACGAAACCTCGCTCCATGAGTTGAAGTTAAAATCCTCAAATATGGTTAAATAGTGACTTTTTCACGTTTTTAATGTAGTTTGATACTACGTAAATATATTCATTTTTACTAATATTTTGATTCTATTTCATGTAGTTTCACGATATGTGATTTGGCCTTCAAATCTCAGAATTTCACATAATATTGCATTTTAAGCAAGTTGTCTTGCATTTTGTTTCGTACGAAAAATCGTCGAATTTAGCAATATTTTGACGTTTATCATCCCTTTTTCCTTTATGTGACTTAAACAAAATATCATTGAATTAGGCAATATTTTGCCGTTTTCCACGTTTTTGTGAATTTACAGTCTATGAGTATTAATTCATTTATATACGATAAAAATGATGCAAACACATAATTGATTAGATAATAACCTTAAATACTTCATTTTCAATCATCTATTTGTTTCTCGTTAAAATACTGAGTAAGATATTGAAAAGGGGAGAAGTTCGGTTTTTATTGCATATATCGACGTTTCAGCCGGATTAGAGCGGTTTTACGTGTACATCTTCCCTCGGTAATGTGAACGGAAAATCAGAAACATTTTAGTTAATTGTAATGAAAACACATTGATTTTTATCATTTGTATTGGAAACAACATTGTCATATGTCTTTTCTTGGATCTAAATAATACGAAAGCTCGCTCTATGATTTGAAGTTAAAATCCTCAAATATGGTTAAATAGTGACTTTTTTCACGTTTATCATGTAGTTTGATACTACGTAAATATATTCATTTTTACCAATATTTCGATTCTATTTCATGTAGTATCACGATATGTGATTTGGCCTTCAAATCTCAGAATTTCGCATAATATTGCATTTTAAGCAAGTTTACTTGCATTTTGTTTCGTACGAAAAATCATCCAATTTAGCAATATTTTGACGTTTATCATCCCCTTTTCCTTTATGTGATTTAAACAAAATATCATCGAATTAGGTAATATTTTGCCGTTTTTCCACGTTTATGTGAATTTTCAGTTTATTGGTATTAATTCATTATATATACGATAAAAATAATGCAAACACATAATAATTATGATTAATGATTAAAATGATTAGATAATAACCTTAAAAACTTCATTTTCAATCAACTATTTGTTTCTCGTTAAAATACTGAGTAAGATATTGAAAAGGGGAGAAGTTCAGTTTTTATTGCATATATCGACGTTTCAGCCGGATTAGAGCGGTTTTACGTGTACATCTTCCCTAGGTAATATAAACGGAAAATCAGGAACATTTTAGTTAATTCTAATGAAAACACATTGATTTTTATCATTTGTATTGGAAACAACTTTGTCATATGTCTTTTCTTGGATCTAAATAATACGAAACCTCGCTCTATGATTTGAAGTTAAAATCCTCAAATATGGTTAAATAGTGACTTTTTTCACGTTTTTCATGTAGTTTGATACTACGTAAATATATTCATTTTTACCAATATTTCGATTCTATTTCATGTAGTATCACGATATGTGATTTGGCCTTCAAATCTCAGAATTTTGCATAATATTGCATTTTAAGCAAGTTTTCTTGCATTTTGTATCGTACGAAAAATCATCGAATTTAGCAATATTTTGACGTTTATCATCCTTTTTTCCTTTATGTGACTTAAACAAAATATCATCGAATTAGGCAATATTTTGCCGTTTCTCCACGTTTTTGTGAATTTTCAGTCTATGGGTATTAATTCATATATATACGATAAAAATTATGCAAACACATAATTGATTAGATAATAACCTTAAATACTTCATTTTCAATCATCTATTTGTTTCTCGTTAAAATACAGAGTAAGATATTGAAAAGGGGAGAAGTTCGTTTTTTATTGCATATATCGACGTTTCAGCCGGATTAGAGCGGTTTTACGTGTACATCTTCCCTCGGTAATATAAACGAAAAATCAGGAATATTTTAGTTAATTCTAGTGAAAACACATTGATTTTTATCATTTGTATTGGAAACAACATTGTCATATGTCTTTTCTTGGATCTAGATAATACGAAACCTCGCTCCATGAGTTGAAGTTAAAATCCTCAAATATGGTTAAATAGTGACTTTTTTCACGTTTTTCATGTAGTTTGATACTACGTAAATATATTCATTTTTACTAATATTTTGATTCTATTTCATGTAGTTTCACGATATGTGATTTGGCCTTCAAATCTCAGAATTTCACATAATATTGCATTTTAAGCAAGTTGTCTTGCATTTTGTTTCGTACGAAAAATCGTCGAATTTAGCAATATTTTGACGTTTATCATCCCTTTTTCCTTTATGTGACTTAAACAAAATATCATTGAATTAGGCAATATTTTGCCGTTTTCCACGTTTTTGTGAATTTACAGTCTATGAGTATTAATTCATTTATATACGATAAAAATGATGCAAACACATAATTGATTAGATAATAACCTTAAATACTTCATTTTCAATCATCTATTTGTTTCTCGTTAAAATACTGAGTAAGATATTGAAACGGGGAGAAGTTCGGTTTTTATTGCATATATCGACGTTTCAGCCGGATTAGAGCGGTTTTACGTGTACATCTTCCCTCGGTAATGTGAACGGAAAATCAGAAACATTTTAGTTAATTGTAATGAAAACACATTGATTTTTATCATTTGTATTGGAAACAACATTGTCATATGTCTTTTCTTGGATCTAAATAATACGAAAGCTCGCTCTATGATTTGAAGTTAAAATCCTCAAATATGGTTAAATAGTGACTTTTTTCACGTTTATCATGTAGTTTGATACTACGTAAATATATTCATTTTTACCAATATTTCGATTCTATTTCATGTAGTATCACGATATGTGATTTGGCCTTCAAATCTCAGAATTTCGCATAATATTGCATTTTAAGCAAGTTTACTTGCATTTTGTTTCGTACGAAAAATCATCCAATTTAGCAATATTTTGACGTTTATCATCCCCTTTTCCTTTATGTGATTTAAACAAAATATCATCGAATTAGGTAATATTTTGCCGTTTTTCCACGTTTATGTGAATTTTCAGTTTATTGGTATTAATTCATTATATATACGATAAAAATAATGCAAACACATAATAATTATGATTAATGATTAAAATGATTAGATAATAACCTTAAAAACTTCATTTTCAATCAACTATTTGTTTCTCGTTAAAATACTGAGTAAGATATTGAAAAGGGGAGAAGTTCAGTTTTTATTGCATATATCGACGTTTCAGCCGGATTAGAGCGGTTTTACGTGTACATCTTCCCTAGGTAATATAAACGGAAAATCAGGAACATTTTAGTTAATTCTAATGAAAACACATTGATTTTTATCATTTGTATTGGAAACAACATTGTCATATGTCTTTTCTTGGATCTAAATAATACGAAACCTCGCTCTATGATTTGAAGTTAAAATCCTCAAATATGGTTAAATAGTGACTTTTTTCACGTTTTTCATGTAGTTTGATACTACGTAAATATATTCATTTTTACCAATATTTCGATTCTATTTCATGTAGTATCACGATATGTGATTTGGCCTTCAAATCTCAGAATTTTGCATAATATTGCATTTTAAGCAAGTTTTCTTGCATTTTGTATCGTACGAAAAATCATCGAATTTAGCAATATTTTGACGTTTATCATCCTTTTTTCCTTTATGTGACTTAAACAAAATATCATCGAATTAGGCAATATTTTGCCGTTTTTCCACGTTTTTGTGAATTTTCAGTCTATGGGTATTAATTCATATATATACGATAAAAATTATGCAAACACATAATTGATTAGATAATAACCTTAAATACTTCATTTTCAATCATCTATTTGTTTCTCGTTAAAATACAGAGTAAGATATTGAAAAGGGGAGAAGTTCGTTTTTTATTGCATATATCGACGTTTCAGCCGGATTAGAGCGATTTTACGTGTACATCTTCCCTCGGTAATATAAACGAAAAATCAGGAATATTTTAGTTAATTCTAATGAAAACACATTGATTTTTATCATTTGTATTGGAAACAACATTGTCATATGTCTTTTCTTGGATCTGGATAATACGAAACCTCGCTCTATGATTTGAAGGTAAAATCCTCAAATATGGTAAAATAGTGACTTTTTCACGTTAATCATGTAGTTTGATATTACGTAAATATATTAATTTTTACCAATATTTCGATACTATTTCATGTAGTATCACGATATCTGATTTGGCCTTCAAATCTCAGAATTTCGCATAATATTGCATTTTAAGCAAGTTTTCTTGCATTTTGATTCGTACGAAAAATCATCGAATTTAGCAATATTTTGACGTTTATCATCCCCTTTTCCTTTATGTAATTTAAACAAAATATCATCGAATTAGGCAATATTTTGCAGTTTTTCCACGTTTATGTGAATTTTCAGTTTATTGGTATTAATTCATTATATGTACGATAAAAATGATGCAAACACATAATAATTATGATTAATGATTAAAATGATTAGATACTGAAGATACCTTAAATACTATTAGATACCTATTAGATATTAGATAGACTATTAGATACTATTAGATATTAGATAGATACTATTAGATACCTTAAATACTTCATTTCAATCATCTATTTGTTTCTCGTTAAAATACAGAGTAAGATATTGAAAAGGGGAGAAGTTCGTTTTTTATTGCATATATCGACGTTTCAGCCGGATTAGAGAGATTTTACGTGTACATCTTCCCTCGGTAATATAAACGAAAAATCAGGAATATTTTAGTAAATTCTAATGAAAACACATTGATTTTTATCATTTGTATTGGAAACAACATTGTCATATGTCTTTTCTTGGATCTGGATAATACGAAATCTCGCTCTATGAGTTGAAGTTAAAATCCTCAAATATGGTTAAATAATGACTTTTTTCACGTTTTTCATGTAGTTTGATACTACGTAAATATATTCATTTTTACTAATATTTCGATTCTATTTCATGTAGTTTCACGATATGTGATTTGGCCTTCAAATCTCAGAATTTCGCATAATATTGCATTTTAAGCAAGTTTTCTTGCATTTTGTTTCGTACGAAAAATCATCGAATTTAGCAATATTTTGACGTTTATCATCCCCTTTTCCTTTATGTGATTTAAACAAAATATCATCGAATTAGGCAATATTTTGCCGTTTTCCACGTTTTTGTGAATTTACAGTCTATGGGTATTAATTCATTTATATACGATAAAAATGATGCAAACACATAATTGATTAGATAATAACCTTAAATACTTCATTTTCAATCATCTATTTGTTTCTCGTTAAAATACTGAGTAAGATATTGAAAAGAGGAGAAGTTCGGTTTTTATTGCATATATCGACGTTTCAGCCGGATTAGAGCGGTTTTACGTGTACATCTTCCCTCGGTAATGTAAACGGAAAATCAGGAACATTTTAGTTAATTGTAATGAAAACACATTGATTTTTATCATTTGTATTGGAAACAACATTGTCATATGTCTTTTCTTGGATCTAAATAATACGAAAGCTCGATCTATGATTTGAAGTTAAAATCCTCAAATATGGTTAAATAGTGACTTTTTTCACGTTTATCATGTAGTTTGATACTACGTAAATATATTCATTTTTACCAATATTTCGATTCTATTTCATGTAGTATCACGATATGTGATTTGGCCTTCAAATCTCAGAATTTCGCATAATATTGCATTTTAAGCAAGTTTACTTGCATTTTGTTTCGTACGAAAAATCATCCAATTTAGCAATATTTTGACGTTTATCATCCCCTTTTCGTTTATGTGATTTAAACAAAATATCATCGAATTAGGCAATATTTTGCCGTTTTTCCACGTTTATGTGAATTTTCAGTTTATTGGTATTAATTCATTATATATACGATAACAATAATGCAAACACATAATAATTATGATTAATGATTAAAATGATTAGATAATAACCTTAAAAACTTCATTTTCAATCAACTATTTGTTTCTCGTTAAAATACTGAGTAAGATATTGAAAAGGGGAGAAGTTCAGTTTTTATTGCATATATCGACGTTTCAGCCGGATTAGAGCGGTTTTACGTGTACATCTTCCCTAGGTAATATAAACGGAAAATCAGGAACATTTTAGTTAATTCTAATGAAAACACATTGATTTTTATCATTTGTATTGGAAACAACATTGTCATATGTCTTTTCTTGGATCTAAATAATACGAAACCTCGCTCTATGATTTGAAGTTAAAATCCTCAAATATGGTTAAATAGTGACTTTTTTCACGTTTTTCATGTAGTTTGATACTACGTAAATATATTCATTTTTACCAATATTTCGATTCTATTTCATGTAGTATCACGATATGTGATTTGGCCTTCAAATCTCAGAATTTTGCATAATATTGCATTTTAAGCAAGTTTTCTTGCATTTTGTATCGTACGAAAAATCATCGAATTTAGCAATATTTTGACGTTTATCATCCTTTTTTCCTTTATGTGACTTAAACAAAATATCATCGAATTAGGCAATATTTTGCCGTTTTTCCACGTTTTTGTGAATTTTCAGTCTATGGGTATTAATTCATATATATACGATAAAAATTATGCAAACACATAATTGATTAGATAATAACCTTAAATACTTCATTTTCAATCATCTATTTGTTTATCGTTAAAATACAGAGTAAGATATTGAAAAGGGGAGAAGTTCGTTTTTTATTGCATATATCGACGTTTCAGCCGGATTAGAGCGATTTTACGTGTACATCTTCCCTCGGTAATATAAACGAAAAATCAGGAATATTTTAGTTAATTCTAATGAAAACACATTGATTTTTATCATTTGTATTGGAAACAACATTGTCATATGTCTTTTCTTGGATCTGGATAATACGAAATCTCGCTCTATGAGTTGAAGTTAAAATCCTCAAATATGGTTAAATAATGACTTTTTTCACGTTTTTCATGTAGTTTGATACTACGTAAATATATTCATTTTTACTAATATTTCGATTCTATTTCATGTAGTTTCACTATATGTGATTTGGCCTTCAAATCTCAGAATTTCGCATAATATTGCATTTTAAGCAAGTTTTCTTGCATTTTGTTTCGTACGAAAAATCATCGAATTTAGCAATATTTTGACGTTTATCATCCCCTTTTCCTTTATGTGATTTAAACAAAATATCATCGAATTAGGCAATATTTTGCCGTTTTCCACGTTTTTGTGAATTTACAGTCTATGGGTATTAATTCATTTATATACGATAAAAATGATGCAAACACATAATTGATTAGATAATAACCTTAAATACTTCATTTTCAATCATCTATTTGTTTCTCGTTAAAATACTGAGTAAGATATTGAAAAGGGGAGAAGTTCGGTTTTTATTGCATATATCGACGTTTCAGCCGGATTAGAGCGGTTTTACGTGTACATCTTCCCTCGGTAATGTAAACGGAAAATCAGGAACATTTTAGTTAATTGTAATGAAAACACATTGATTTTTATCATTTGTATTGGAAACAACATTGTCATATGTCTTTTCTTGGATCTAAATAATACGAAAGCTCGATCTATGATTTGAAGTTAAAATCCTCAAATATGGTTAAATAGTGACTTTCTTCACGTTTATCATGTAGTTTGATACTACGTAAATATATTCATTTTTACCAATATTTCGATTCTATTTCATGTAGTATCACGATATGTGATTTGGCCTTCAAATCTCAGAATTTCGCATAATATTGCATTTTAAGCAAGTTTACTTGCATTTTGTTTCGTACGAAAAATCATCCAATTTAGCAATATTTTGACGTTTATCATCCCCTTTTCGTTTATGTGATTTAAACAAAATATCATCGAATTAGGCAATATTTTGCCGTTTTTCCACGTTTATGTGAATTTTCAGTTTATTGGTATTAATTCATTATATATACGATAACAATAATGCAAACACATAATAATTATGATTAATGATTAAAATGATTAGATAATAACCTTAAAAACTTCATTTTCAATCAACTATTTGTTTCTCGTTAAAATACTGAGTAAGATATTGAAAAGGGGAGAAGTTCAGTTTTTATTGCATATATCGACGTTTCAGCCGGATTAGAGCGGTTTTACGTGTACATCTTCCCTAGGAAATATAAACAGAAAATCAGGGACATTTTAGTTAATTCTAATGAAAACACATTGATTTTTATCATTTGTTTTGGAAACAACATTGTCATATGTCTTTTCTTGGATCTAAATAATACGAAACCTCGCTCTATGATTTGAAGGTAAAATCCTCAAATATGGTAAAATAGTGACATTTTCACGTTAATCATGTAGTTTGATATTACGTAAATATATTAATTTTTACCAATATTTCGATACTATTTCATGTAGTATCACGATATCTGATTTGGCCTTCAAATCTCAGAATTTCGCATAATATTGCATTTTAAGCAAGTTTTCTTGCATTTTGATTCGTACGAAAAATCATCGAATTTAGCAATATTTTGACGTTTATCATCCCCTTTTCCTTTATGTAATTTAAACAAAATATCATCGAATTAGGCAATATTTTGCAGTTTTTCCACGTTTATGTGAATTTTCAGTTTATTGGTATTAATTCATTATATGTACGATAAAAATGATGCAAACACATAATAATTATGATTAATGATTAAAATGATTAGATACTGAAGATACCTTAAATACTATTAGATACCTATTAGATATTAGATAGACTATTAGATACTATTAGATATTAGATAGATACTATTAGATACCTTAAATACTTCATTTCAATCATCTATTTGTTTCTCGTTAAAATACAGAGTAAGATATTGAAAAGGGGAGAAGTTCGTTTTTTATTGCATATATCGACGTTTCAGCCGGATTAGAGCGGTTTTACGTGTACATCTTCCCTCGGTAATATAAACGAAAAATCAGGAATATTTTAGTTAATTCTAGTGAAAACACATTGATTTTTATCATTTGTATTGGAAACAACATTGTCATATGTCTTTTCTTGGATCTAGATAATACGAAACCTCGCTCTATGAGTTGAAGTTAAAATCCTCAAATATGGTTAAATAGTGACTTTTTTCACGTTTTTCATGTAGTTTGATACTACGTAAATATATTCATTTTTACTAATATTTTGATTCTATTTCATGTAGTTTCACGATATGTGATTTGGCCTTCAAATCTCAGAATTTCACATAATATTGCATTTTAAGCAAGTTGTCTTGCATTTTGTTTCGTATGAAAAATCGTCGAATTTAGCAATATTTTGACGTTTATCATCCCTTTTTCCTTTATGTGACTTAAACAAAATATCATTGAATTAGGCAATATTTTGCCGTTTTCCACGTTTTTGTAAATTTACAGTCTATGAGTATTAATTCATTTATATACGATAAAAATGATGCAAACACATAATTGATTAGATAATAACCTTAAATACTTCATTTTCAATCATCTATTTGTTTCTCGTTAAAATACTGAGTAAGATATTGAAAAGGGGAGAAGTTCGGTTTTTATTGCATATATCGACGTTTCAGCCGGATTAGAGCGGTTTTACGTGTACATCTTCCCTCGGTAATGTGAACGGAAAATCAGGAACATTTTAGTTAATTGTAATGAAAACACATTGATTTTTATCATTTGTATTGGAAACAACATTGTCATATGTCTTTTCTTGGATCTAAATAATACGAAAGCTCGCTCTATGATTTGAAGTTAAAATCCTCAAATATGGATAAATAGTGACTTTTTTCACGTTTATCATGTAGTTTGATACTACGTAAATATATTCATTTTTACCAATATTTCGATTCTATTTCATGTAGTATCACGATATGTGATTTGGCCTTCAAATCTCAGAATTTCGCATAATATTGCATTTTAAGCAAGTTTACTTGCATTTTGTTTCGTACGAAAAATCATCCAATTTAGCAATATTTTGACGTTTATCATCCCCTTTTCCTTTATGTGATTTAAACAAAATATCATCGAATTAGGTAATATTTTGCCGTTTTTCCACGTTTATGTGAATTTTCAGTTTATTGGTATTAATTCATTATATATACGATAAAAATAATGCAAACACATAATAATTATGATTAATGATTAAAATGATTAGATAATAACCTTAAAAACTTCATTTTCAATCAACTATTTGTTTCTCGTTAAAATACTGAGTAAGATATTGAAAAGGGGAGAAGTTCAGTTTTTATTGCATATATCGACGTTTCAGCCGGATTAGAGCGGTTTTACGTGTACATCTTCCCTAGGTAATATAAACGGAAAATCAGGAACATTTTAGTTAATTCTAATGAAAACACATTGATTTTTATCATTTGTATTGGAAACAACATTGTCATATGTCTTTTCTTGGATCTAAATAATACGAAACCTCGCGCTATGATTTGAAGTTAAAATCCTCAAATATAGTTAAATAGTGACTTTTTTCACGTTTTTCATGTAGTTTGATACTACGTAAATATATTCATTTTTACCAATATTTCGATTCTATTTCATGTAGTATCACGATATGTGATTTGGCCTTCAAATCTCAGAATTTTGCATAATATTGCATTTTAAGCAAGTTTTCTTGCATTTTGTATCGTACGAAAAATCATCGAATTTAGCAATATTTTGACGTTTATCATCCTTTTTTCCTTTATGTGACTTAAACAAAATATCATCGAATTAGGCAATATTTTGCCGTTTTTCCACGTTTTTGTGAATTTTCAGTCTATGGGTATTAATTCATATATATACGATAAAAATTATGCAAACACATAATTGATTAGATAATAACCTTAAATACTTCATTTTCAATCATCTATTTGTTTCTCGTTAAAATACAGAGTAAGATATTGAAAAGGGGAGAAGTTCGTTTTTTATTGCATATATCGACGTTTCAGCCGGATTAGAGAGATTTTACGTGTACATCTTCCCTCGGTAATATAAACGAAAAATCAGGAATATTTTAGTAAATTCTAATGAAAACACATTGATTTTTATCATTTGTATTGGAAACAACATTGTCATATGTCTTTTCTTGGATCTGGATAATACGAAATCTCGCTCTATGAGTTGAAGTTAAAATCCTCAAATATGGTTAAATAATGACTTTTTTCACGTTTTTCATGTAGTTTGATACTACGTAAATATATTCATTTTTACTAATATTTCGATTCTATTTGATGTAGTTTCACGATATGTGATTTGGCCTTCAAATCTCAGAATTTCGCATAATATTGCATTTTAAGCAAGTTTTCTTGCATTTTGTTTCGTACGAAAAATCATCGAATTTAGCAATATTTTGACGTTTATCATCCCCTTTTCCTTTATGTGATTTAAACAAAATATCATCGAATTAGGCAATATTTTGCCGTTTTCCACGTTTTTGTGAATTTACAGTCTATGGGTATTAATTCATTTATATACGATAAAAATGATGCAAACACATAATTGATTAGATAATATCCTTAAATACTTCATTTTCAATCATCTATTTGTTTCTCGTTAAAATACTGAGTAAGATATTGAAAAGGGGAGAAGTTCGGTTTTTATTGCATATATCGACGTTTCAGCCGGATTAGAGCGGTTTTACGTGTACATCTTCCCTCGGTAATGTAAACGGAAAATCAGGAACATTTTAGTTAATTGTAATGAAAACACATTGATTTTTATCATTTGTATTGGAAACAACATTGTCATATGTCTTTTCTTGGATCTAAATAATACGAAACCTCGCTCTATGATTTGAAGGTAAAATCCTCAAATATGGTAAAATAGTGACATTTTCACGTTAATCATGTAGTTTGATATTACGTAAATATATTAATTTTTACCAATATTTCGATACTATTTCATGTAGTATCACGATATCTGATTTGGCCTTCAAATCTCAGAATTTCGCATAATATTGCATTTTAAGCAAGTTTTCTTGCATTTTGTTTCGTACGAAAAATCATCGAATTTAGCAATATTTTGACGTTTATCATCCCCTTTTCCTTTATGTAATTTAAACAAAATATCATCGAATTAGGCAATATTTTGCAGTTTTTCCACGTTTATGTGAATTTTCAGTTTATTGGTATTAATTCATTATATGTACGATAAAAATGACTCATGATAAAATTAAACCTGAGTCTAAACCAATTAATATTGACATTTCAGTCAAACCCAAACAGGCTTTGAATAAGTCTAGTAAATATAAATCCAAGACTACTCCATCCACTGGGAAAAGAAGTGGAAATGTAGGTACTTATTCGGTGTCTCCTTCTGAGATAACCAATGACTTGTCTACTAAAGAGACCAAGTCAACTAAAGAGAGAAGGTGTCTGTTCTGTAATCAAGGACATACCATTTACCAATGCTCTGTTTATCCTACTTATAATACTAGGATTAAAAGGTTGCAAGAAATACACAAGTGCACCAGGTGCATGGGCTCTCATGATCCCAAAAAATGTGTAGTGCAGCTACGTTTCTGCAACAGATGCAACCAAGGTGTACATCACTACGCCTTATGTAGAAAATCTTCTACACCAAACATGACCACTGGGGAGAATTCCACGAATTCTACCACAGTGCGATATTGCAAAGTGCATCAAGAAATAAATGTACTTGCTACTGAATCAGGCAATAATACCACTCTGCCTACAGCTCAACTTAGACTAATAAACCGGAGATCTAGAGTTAACACTAGAGGTCTTTTTGATCAAGGATCACAGAAAACCTTCATTACACAACAGTTAGTAGAGCAGTTAAATTTAAAACCTGCCAAAAGTGTGAGGTTTAAATATTTCTGGTTTCTTGACGAATAGTGGACCTCGTGAATACCAAGTAGTTAAGGTATTAGTGAGACTCGGATCTTCCACTAGTCCAATACAAGCGGTAGTAGTAGATAAACTTCCTACAGACCTGCAGGTCACAGGGTTAGCTCGCACTGCGAAACATCTTAGACGAAACCGCATGAGGCTAGCAGATTACAAAATAAATTCTGACTGCCTCACTGATGTTGGAATACTTATAGGCGCGGATCATTATTACAAATTTATAACTGGATGCACCAGACAACACGGAATGAATTTGTTGTCGTCTGCTGGAGGCAAATTGCTTACGGGACCGGTGCTTTTCCGACAAAATCCAGCGTCAACAAACCAACAATCTAACAACATAATAGTGGCGTGACTAGGCTTGGAACAGTCACCCCTACGTTTCAGAGAAATATCTGAAGATATTGAGTCTGATCCACCTGTACATCGTTTGTGGGATTTAGACACTTTAGGTATTATCCCTGAACAACCAAGCCCTGATGATAAGTGGACTTACCAGCAATATCTGGATACCGTTGTCTATGAAAATAAACAATACTGGGTAAGACTCCCATGGAAGTTGAATCATCCACAACTTCCAGTTAATTATTTTATGGCAGCCTCACAATTGCAATCTCAATTATCACGACTACAGAAGCAGCCAGACAAACTGAACATGTATCATCAACTCATCCAACAACAACTTAACAGTAAATTTATTGAAGTTGTTGATAACGATGACCGAAAAATAGGTCATTATTTACCTCATCACGCTGTGGTGAAAGACTCATTGACAACACCTATTCGTATTGTCTTTACTTGTGCTAAAGTAAAGCCAAGCAGTGTGTCTTTAAATGAATGTCTCCAAACGGGACCTAGCCTAACACAAAGGCTACATGATGTGCTGTTACGATTTCACACCGGTATTTTCGCCTATACTGCTGATATCAGCAAAGCTGTCCTCCGAGTAGGTTTGCAAGAGGAAGATCGTAACTACACAAAGTTCCTCTGGATTAAGGACCCACTGGATCCTAACAGTGATATCATCACATATCGTTTTGCCTCAGTTTTATTCGGAGCTACGTCCTCACCGTTTCTTTTGCAAGCAACATTAGACACACATTTGAGGAAATCAAATAGCCCTTATAAGGCAGACATTAGCGACAACTTGTATGTCTACAATTTCCAGGGAACAACTAATGATCAAACTAATTTGGTAGAAATCTACCATGAGGCTAACCGTGAGCTATTAGGAGCCAATATGCCACTACAGTCATGGGCCTCAAATAATGAATTACTCAACCAGGTAATCGAGAAAGAATTTCCAGGTTATCAGGTGCCCAATCAATTAAAGGTTCTAGGCGTGGAATGGAACACCAGTACTGACGAGATGAATGTCAAGTCAGTACAAACCGATAACTCAACCCTTACCATGAGAACATTGCTCTCGTTTGTCAGTCAACCATTTGACCCTTTAGGCTTATTTAGTCCTATATTAATAAGGGGCAAACTCCTAATGCAGGAGTGCTGGCAGAAACATATGGGATGGGATGATCCGTTACCAAGTGAGTTACAAGCTAAATGGCAGATACTCTCAACGGATTTTAATCAGTTAGGTGTTTTGAAATTTCCTCGTAATGCTTCAGGACCAAACTTACCCACCAATTTGCACGTTTTCTGCGATGCCTCTGCAAAGCATATGACGCTGTAGCCTACTTAGTTAATAGTGCACAATCAATTTTGCTCACATCTAAAGCAAGAGTTGCTCCCATTAAGAAGAGATCTTTACCTCAATTGGAGTTGACTGCATTGTTGGTGGGAGTAAGATTGGCTCATTGCCTGACAAAGACACTCAATAATATCCACTTTGGTGAGATTGTCGTGTGGTCAGACAACGAGGCAGTCTTACAATGGGTAAGAAACAACAACAACAAGACTCCCTACGTCAGTAATCGTGTTAGGGAAATTCATGAGTTATCTGCTGGATATAAATTCAGACATGTTCCTACTAAGGGCAATCCTGCAGATTATTTATCTCGAGGGTTAACGATAAAACAACTTATCAAGTCTTCGCTGTGGTTCAATGGACCTTCATGGCTTGTTGGTGGTCAGTGGCCCAAACAAAAGCCACAAGTCATAGTGACCAATATCACCACTCCCATGAAAGAACCAGAACCTCAACGAATCTTAGCCATTGGTTATCTTGAGGTTATCTTGAGATGATTTCGGGGCTTTAGTGTCCCCGCGGCCCGGTCCTCGACCAGGCCTCCACCCCCAGGAAGCAGCCCGTGACAGCTGACTAACTCCCAGGTACCTATTTACTGCTAGGTAACAGGGGCATTCAGGGTGAAAGAAACTTTGCCCATTTGTTTCTGCCTCGTGCGGGAATCGAACCCGCGCCATAGAATTACGAGTCCTGCGCGCTATCCACCAGGCTACGAGGCCCCTACATGGCCCCTACATCCTCTGCATCCTCACAATTATTCCAACTTAAGTAAGTTATTAAGAGTGACTGCACATGTGTTTGACTTTCTTGCTAAGATAGGAATTCGCCATAAGTTTCCCAATCCTATCCTCTACTGGATCAAACGTGCACAACAAGAGACATATGGAAGCGAATATGAAAATCTTCCAGATAAATTAACTAAGTCTCTGGGTATCTGGTATGATGCCAACACTCATAATATACTAAGATGTGGAGGACGTTTGCTTCATGCAAAAATTTGTCTGGACACAAAGAATCCAATTCTTCTACCTCGTCACCACATCATCACTAAACTTCTTGTTTTACATCACCATCAATATGGTACTTTAATAGGGTCTCTTAAGCCTCTGCATCACTCACTTAAGCCTCTGCATCACTCTATTCAGCCTCTGCATCCCTCTCTTGAGCCTCTGCATCATTCTTCTAAGCCACTGCATCACTCTCTTGAGCCTCTGCATTACTCACTTGAGCCTCAGCATCCCTCTCTTAAGCCTGTGCATCACTCTCTTAAGCCTGTGCATCACTCTCATTAGCCTCTGCATCACTCTCCTGAGCCTCTGCATCACTCACTTGAGCCTCACCATCACTCTCCTGAGCCTCTGCGTCACTCTCTTGATCCTCTGCATCACTCTCTTGAGCCTCTGCATCACCCTCTTAAGCCTCTGCAACACTCTCTTGAACCTCTGCATCCCATTCTTGAACTCCTGCATCCTTCTCATGAGCCTCTCTTGAGCCTTTGCATCACTCTCTTAAGCCTCTACATCCGTCTCTTAAGCCTCTACATCATTCTCTTGAGCCTCTGCATCACTCTCTTGAGCCTCTGCATCATTCTCTTAAGCCTCTGAATCACTCTCTTGAGCCTCTGCATCACTCTCTTCAGCCTCTGCATCCCTCTCTTGAGCCTCTGCATCATTCTCCTAAGCCTCTGCATCTCTCTCTTGAGCCTCTGCATCACTCTCTTGAGCCTCTACATCCCTCTCTTGAGTCTGCATCCCTCTCTTGAGCCTCAGCATCCCTCTCTTAAGCCTCTGCATCATTATCTTAAGCCTCTGCATCACTCTCGTAAGCCTTTGAATCACTCTCATGAGCCCCTGCATCCCTCTCTTGAGCCTCTGCATCACTCTCTTGAGCCTCCGCATCACCCTTTTAAGCCTCTGCATCCCTTTTTTGAGCCTTTGCATGACTTTCTTAAGCCTCTGCATCCCTCTCTTGAGGCTCTGCTTCCCTCTCTTGAACTCCTGCATTCCGCTTATGAGCCTCTGCATCCCTCTCTTGAGCCTTTGTATAACCCTCTTAAGCCTCTGCATCCCTCTCTTGAGCCCCTGCATCCCTCTCTTAAGTCTCTGCATCACTCTCTTAAGCCTATGCATCACTCTCGTAAGCTTCTGCATCACTCTCTTCAGCCACTGCATCCCTCTCTTGAGCCTCTGCATCACTCTCTTAAGCCTCTGCATCCCTCTCTTGAGCCTCTGCATCACTCTCTTCAGGTTCTGTATCACTCTCATGAGCCTCTGCATCACTTTCCTGAGTCTTATGCATCACTCTCTTGAGCCTCGACATCCCTCTCTTAATCCTCTGCATCACTCTCTTGAGCCTCTGCATCACTCTCCTAAGCCTCTGCATCCCTCTCGTGAGCCTCTGCATCCCTCTCTTGAGCCCCTGCATCCCTCTCTTAAGCCTCTGCATCACTCTCTTAAGCTTCTGCATCACTCTTGTAAGCCTCTGAATCACTCTCTTGAGTCTTTGCATCCCTCTCTTGAGCCTCTGAATCACTCTCTTGAGCCTCTGCTTCACTCTCTTGAGCCTCTACATCCCTCTCTTGAGCCTCTGCATCACTCTCTTGAGCCTCGACATCCCTTTCTTAATCCTCTGCATCACTCTCTTGAGCCTATGCATCACTCTCTTAAGCCTCTGCATCCCTCTCTTGAGCCTTTGCATCACTCTCTTGAGCCTCTGTATTACTCTCTTGAGCCTCTGCATAACTCTTTTTAGCATCTGCAACACTCTCTTGAGCCTCTTCATCCCTCTCTTAAGACTCTGCATCACTCTCTTGAGCCTCTGCATCACACTCTAGAGCCTCTGCATAACTCTTTTTAACCTCTGCATCACTCTCTTGAGCCTCTGCATCTCTCTTTTGAGCCTCTGCAACACTCTCTTCAGCCTCTGCATTACTCTCTTAAGCCTCTGCATCACTCTCTTTGGCCTCTGCATCACTCTCTAAAGCCTCTGCTTCCCTCTCATGATCTTCTGCATCACTCTCTTGAGCCTCTGCATCACTCTCTTGATCCTCTGCATCACTCTCTTGAACCTCTGCATCACTCTCTCAAGCCTCTGCATCCATCTCTTGAGACTCTGATTCCCTCTCATAAGCCTCTGCATCCCTCTCTTGAGCCTCTGCATCATTCTCATAGGCCTCTGCATCACTCTCTTGAGCCTCTGCATCACACTCTTGAGCCTCTGCTTCACTCTTGTAAGCCTCTGCATCACTCTCTTGAGCCTCTGCATAACTCTCTTGAGTCTCTGCATCACTCTCTTGAGCCTCTGCATCTTTTTCTTGAGCCTGTGCATCACTCTCTTGAGCCTCTGCATCAGTTTCTTAAGCCTCTGCATCCCTATTTTGAGCCTCTGCATCAGTTTCTTAAGCCTCTGCATCCCTTTCTTGAGCCTCTACATCCCTCTCTTGAACTCGTGCATCCTTCTCTCATGAGCCTCTGCATCCCTCTCTTGAGCCTTTGCATCACTCTCTTCAGCCTCTACATCCCTATCTTGAGTCTCTGCATCACTCTCTTGAGCCTCGGCGTCCCTCTCTTAAGCCTCTGCATCACTCTCTTGAGCCTCTGCATCACTCTCTCAAGCCTCTGCATCCCTCTCTTGAGCCTCTGCATCATTCTCCTAGGCCTCTGCATCACTCTCTTGAGCCTCTGCATAACTCTCTTGAGCCTCTGCATCACCCTGTTAAGCCTCTGCATCCCTATTTTGAGCCTCTGCATCAGTCTCTGCATCAGTATTTAGCTCATCCCTCTCTTGAGCCTTTTGAGCCTCTGCATCATTTTCTTGAGCCTCTGCATCACTCTCTTAAGACTCTGCATCACCCTGTTAAGCCTCTGCATCCCTATTTTGAGCCTCTGCATCAGTTTCGTAAGCCTCTGCATCCCTTTCTTGAGCCTCTGCATCCCTCTCTTGAACTCGTGCATCCTTCTCTCATGAGCCTCTGCATCCCTCTCTTGAGCCTTTGCATCACTCTCTTGAGCCTCTGCATCCCACTCTTGATCCTCTGCAATACTCTCTTCAGCCTCTGCATCACTCTCTTGAGCCTCTGAATCCCTCTCTTGATCCTCTGCATCACTCTCTTGAGCCTCTGCAACACTCTCTTAAGCCTCTGCATCTCTCTCTTCAGCCTCTGCATCACTCTCTTTAGCCTCTGCATTCCTCTCTGGAGCCTTTGCATCCCCTTTATTAAGCCTCTGCATCACTCTCTTTAGCCTCTGCATCACTCTATTTAGCTTCTGCATCACTCTCTTGAGCCTGTACATCACACTCTTGAGCCTCTGCATCACTCTCTTGAGCCTCTGCATCACTCTCTTAAGCCTCTGCATCTCTCTCTTCAGCCTCTGCATAACTCTCTTTAGCCTCTGCATCCTTCTCTGGAGCCTTTGCATCCCCTTTATTAAGCCTCTGCATCACTCTCTTAAGCCTCTGCATCACTCTATTTAGCTTCTGCATCACTCTCTTGAGCCTCTACATCTTTCTTTTGAGCCTCTGCATCACTCTCTTGAGCCTCTGCATCACTCTCCTGAGCCTCTGCATCACTCTCTTAAGCCTCTACTTCCGTCTCTTAAGTCTCTGCATCTCTCGCTTAAGCCTCAGCATCCCTCTCTTCATCCCTCTGCATCACTCTCTTTAGCCTCTGCATCCCTCTCTTAAGCCTCTACATCATTCTCTTGAGCCTCTGCATCACTCTCTTGAGCCTCTGCATCATTCTCTTAAGCCTCTGAATCACTCTCTTGAGCCTCTGCATCCCTCTCTTGAGCCTCTGCATAACTCTCTTGAGCCTCTGCATCCCTCTCTTGAGCCTCTGCATCATTCTTTTTGGCCTCTGCATCACTCTCTTGAGCCTCTGCATCACTCTCTTCAGCCTCTACATCCCTCTCTTGAGTCTCTGCATCACTCTCTCGAGCCTCGGCGTCCCTCTCTCACGCCTCTGCATCACTGTCTTGAGCCTCTGCATCACTCTCTCAAGCCTCTGCATCCTTTTCTTGAGCCTCTGATTCCCTCTCATAAGCCTCTGCATCCCTCTCTTTAGCCTCAGCATCATTCTCATAGGCCTCCGCATCACTCTATTGAGCCTCTGCATCACTCTTAAGCCTCTGCTTCACTCTTGTAAGCCTCTGCATCACTCTCTTTAGCCTCTGCATAACTCTGTTGATTCACTGCATCACTCTCTTGAGCCTCTGCATCTTTTTCTTGAGCCTCTCCATCACTCTCTTGAGCCTCTGCATCACCCTCTTAAGCCTCTGCATCCCAATTTTGAGCCTCTGCATCAGTTTCTTCAGCCTCTGCATCCCTTTCTTGAGCCTCTGCATCCCTCTCTTGAACTCGTGCATCCTTCTCTCATGAGCCTCTGCATCCCTCACTTGAGCCTGTGTATCACTCTCTTGAGCCTCTGCATCCCTCTCTTGAGCCTCTGCAACACTCTCTTCATCCTCTGCATCACTCTCTTAAGCCTCTGAATCCCTCTCTTGAGCCTCTGAATCCCTCTCTTTATCCTCTGCATCACTCTCTTGAGCCTCTGCATCACTCTCTTGAGCCTCTGCATCACTCTCCTGAGCCTCTGCATCACTCTCTTGAGCCTCTGCATACCTCTCTTGAGTGTCTGCATCACTCTCTTCAGCCTCTGCATCCCTCTCTTAATCGTCTGCATCACTCTCTTGAGCCTCTGCATCATTCCCTTCAGCCTATGCATCCCTCTGTTAAGCCTCTACATCATTCTCTTGAGCCTCTGCATCACTCTCTTGAGCCTCCACATCACTCTCTTTAGCCTCTGCATCTCTCTCTTCAGCCTCTGCATCACTCTCTTGAGCCTCTGCATCCATCTCTTAAGCCTCTGCATCACTCACTTAAGCCTCTGCACCACTCAATTCAGCCTCTGCATCCCTCTCTTGAGCCTCTGCATCATTCTCCTAAGCCTCTGCATCACACTCTTGAGCCTCTGCATCACTCACTTGAGAGTCTGCATCCCTTTCTTAAGCCTCTGCATCTCTCTCTTAAGCCTCTGCATCACTCTCTTGAGCCTCTGCATCAAACTCTTGAGCCTCTGCTTCACTCTTGTAAGCCTCTGCATCACTCTCTTGAGCCTCTGCATAACTCTCTTGAGTCTCTGCATCACTCTCTTGAGCCTCTGCATCTTTTTCTTGAGCCTGTGCATCACTCTCTTGAGCCTCTGCATCACCCTCTTAAGCCTCTGCATCCCTATTTTGAGCCTCTGCATCAGTTTCTTAAGCCTCTGCATCCCTTTCTTGAGCCTCTACATCCCTCTCTTGAACTCGTGCATCCTTCTCTCATGAGCCTCTGCATCCCTCTCTTGAGCCTTTGCATCACTCTCTTCAGCCTCTACATCCCTATCTTGAGTCTCTGCATCACTCTCTTGAGCCTCGGCGTCCCTCTCTTAAGCCTCTGCATCACTCTCTTGAGCCTCTGCATCACTCTCTCAAGCCTCTGCATCCATCTCTTGAGCCTCAGATTCCCTCTCATAAGCCTCTACATCCCTCTCTTGAGCCTCTGCATCATTCTCCTAGGCCTTTGCATCACTCTCTTGAGCCTCTGCATAACTCTCTTGAGCCTCTGCATCACTCTCTTGAGCCTCTGCATCATTTTCTTGAGCCTCTGCATCACTCTCTTAAGACTCTGCATCACCCTGTTAAGCCTCTGCATCCCTATTTTGAGCCTCTGCATCAGTTTCGTAAGCCTCTGCATCCCTTTCTTGAGCCTCTGCATCCCTCTCTTGAACTCGTGCATCCTTCTCTCATGAGCCTCTGCATCCCTCTCTTGAGCCTTTGCATCACTCTCTTGAGCCTCTGCATCCCACTCTTGATCCTCTGCAATACTCTCTTCAGCCTCTGCATCACTCTCTTAAGCCTCTGAATCCCTCTCTTGAGCCTCTGAATCCCTCTCTTGATCCTCTGCATCACTCTCTTGAGCCTCTGCAACACTCTCTTAAGCCTCTGCATCTCTCTCTTCAGCCTCTGCATCACTCTCTTTAGCCTCTGCATTCCTCTCTGGAGCCTTTGCATCCCCTTTATTAAGCCTCTGCATCACTCTCTTTAGCCTCTGCATCACTCTATTTAGCTTCTGCATCACTCTCTTGAGCCTGTACATCAAACTCTTGAGCCTCTGCATCACTCTCTTGAGCCTTTGCATCACTCTCTTAAGCCTCTGCATCTCTCTCTTCAGCCTCTGCATCACTCTCTTTAGCCTCTGCATCCTTCTCTGGAGCCTTTGCATCCCCTTTATTAAGCCTCTGCATCACTCTCTTAAGCCTCTGCATCACTCTATTTAGCTTCTGCATCACTCTCTTGAGCCTCTACATCTTTCTTTTGAGCCTCTGCATCACTCTCTTGAGCCTCTGCATCACTCTTCTGAGCCTCTGCATCACTCTCTTAAGCCTCTACATCCGTCTCTTAAGTCTCTGCATCTCTCGCTTAAGCCTCAGCATCCCTCTCTTCATCCCTCTGCATCACTCTCTTTAGCCTCTGCATCCCTCTCTTAAGCCTGTACATCATTCTCTTGAGCCTCTGCATCACTCTCTTGAGCCTCTGCATCATTCTCTTAAGCCTCTGAATCACTCTCTTGAGCCTCTGCATCCCTCTCTTGAGCCTCTGCATAACTCTCTTGAGCCTCTGCATCTCTCTCTTGAGCCTCTGCATCATTCTTTTTGGCCTCTGCATCACTCTCTTGAGCCTCTGCATCACTCTCTTCAGCCTCTACATCCCTCTCTTGAGTCTCTGCATCACTCTCTCGAGCCTCGGCGTCCCTCTCTCAAGCCTCTGCATCACTGTCTTGAGCCTCTGCATCACTCTCTCAAGCCTCTGCATCCTTTTCTTGAGCCTCTGATTCCCTCTCATAAGCCTCTGCATCCCTCTCTTGAGCCTCAGCATCATTCTCATAGGCCTCTGCATCACTCTATTGAGCCTCTGCATCACTCTTAAGCCTCTGCTTCACTCTTGTAAGCCTCTGCATCACTCTCTTGAGCCTCTGCATAACTCTGTTGATTCACTGCATCACTCTCTTGAGCCTCTGCATCTTTTTCTTGAGCCTCTCCATCACTCTCTTGAGCCTCTGCATCACCCTCTTAAGCCTCTGCATCCCAATTTTGAGCCTCTGCATCAGTTTCTTCAGCCTCTGCATCCCTTTCTTGAGCCTCTGCATCCCTCTCTTGAACTCGTGCATCCTTCTCTCATGAGCCTCTGCATCCCTCACTTAAGCCTGTGTATCACTCTCTTGAGCCTCTGCATCCCTCTCTTGAGCCTCTGCAACACTCTCTTCATCCTCTGCATCACTCTCTTAAGCCTCTGAATCCCTCTCTTGAGCCTCTGAATCCCTCTCTTTATCCTCTGCATCACTCTCTTGAGCCTCTGCATCACTCTCTTGAGCCTCTGCATCACTCTCCTGAGCCTCTGCATCACTCTCTTCAGCCTCTGCATCCCTCTCTTAATCGTCTGCATCACTCTCTTGAGCCTCTGCATCATTCCCTTCAGCCTATGCATCCCTCTGTTAAGCCTCTACATCATTCTCTTGAGCCTCTGCATCACTCTCTTGAGCCTCCACATCACTCTCTTTAGCCTCTGCATCTCTCTCTTCAGCCTCTGCATCACTCTCTTGAGCCTCTGCATCCATCTCTTAAGCCTCTGCATCACTCACTTAAGCCTCTGCACCACTCAATTCAGCCTCTGCATACCTCTCTTGAGCCTCTGCATCATTCTCCTAAGCCTCTGCATCACACTCTTGAGCCTCTGCATCACTCACTTGAGAGTCTGCATCCCTTTCTTAAGCCTCTGCATCTCTCTCTTAAGCCTCTGCATCACTCTCGTTAGCCTCTGCATCACTCTCCTGAGCCTTTGCATCAATCTCTTGAGCCTCTGCATCACTCTCTTGAGTCTCTGCATCACTCTCTTGAGCCTCTGCACCCCTCTCTAGAGCCTTTGCATCATTCACCTAAGCCTCTCCATCCCTCACTTGAGCCTCTGCATCCCTTCATGAGCCTCTGCATCCCTCTTTTGAGTCTTTGCATCCCTCTCTTAAGCCTCTGCATCCCCTGTTTTGAGCCTCTGCATCACTCTCTTGAGTCTCTTCATCCCTCTCTTAAGCCTCTGCATCTTTCTCTTCAGCCTCTGCATCACTCTCTTAAGCCTATGCATCATTCTCTTCAGCCTCTGCATCACTCTCTTGAGCCTCTGCATCACTCTTCTGAGCCTCTGCATCACTCTTTTAAGCATCTGCATCATTCTCTTGAGCCTCTGCATCACTCTCTAGAGCCTCTGTATCACTCTCATCAGCCTCTGCATCCCTCTCTTCAGCCTCTGCATCATTCTCTTTAGCCTCTGCATTCCTCTCTTAAGCCTCTGCATCATTCTCTTCAGCCTCTGCATTCCACTCTTAAGCCTCTGCATCACTCGCTTGAGCCTCTGCATCCCTCTCTTAAGCCTCTGCATCACTCACTTGAGCCTTTGCATCACTCTCTTAAGCCTTTGTATCTTACTCAGTATTTTAACGAGAAACAAATAGATGAGTGGAAATGAAGTATTTAAGGTTATTTTCTGATCAATTATGTGTTTGCAAAATTTTTAACGTATATTTAATGAATAATTAAAAATAAACTGAAACTTCACAAAAACGTGGAAAAACGGCCTAATTCGATGATATTTTGTTTAAATCACATAAAGGAAAAGGGGATGATAAAGGTTAAAATATAGCTAAATTCGATAATTTTTAGTACAAAACAAATTGCAAGAAAACTTGCTAAATAATGCAAAATTTACGAAATTCTGAGATTTGAAGGAGAAATCACATATCGTGAGAAAACATAAAGTAGTATCGAAATATTGGTAAAAACGAATATATATACGTAAAATCACACTACATGAATAACGTGAGAAAAGTCACTATATTACCATATTTGAGGATTTTAACTTCAAATCATAGAGCGAGGTTTCGTATTATTTAGATCCAAGAAAAGACATATGACAATGTTGTTTCAAATACAAATGATAAAAATCAATGTTTTTCATTAGAATTAACCAAAAGATTCTTGATTTTCGGTTTATATTACCAATGGAAGATGTACACGTAAAACCGCACTAATCCGGCTGAAACGTCGATATGTGCAATAAAAACAGAACTTTTCCCCTTTCCAATATCTTACTCAGTATTTTAACGAGAAACAAATAGTTGATTGAAAATGAAGTGTTTAAGGTTAATTTCTAATCAATTATGTGTTGCATTATTTTTATCGTATATTTAATGAATTAATAGCAATAAACTGAAAATTCACAAAAACGTGGAAAATCAGCAAAATATTGCCTAATTAGATGATTTTTTGCTTATATCACATAAAGGAAAAGGGGATGATAAACGTCAAAATATTGCTGAATTCGATGATTTTTAGTACGAAACAAAATGGAAGAAAACTTGCTTAAAATGCAATATTATTCGAAAATCTGATATATGAAGGCCAAAGCACATATCGTGATACTACATGAAATAGTATCGAAATATTGGTAAAAATGAATATATTTACGTAATATCAAACTACATGAAAAGCGTGAAAAAAGTCATTATTATACCAAATTTGAGGATTTTAACTTCGAATCATAGAGCGACGTTTCGTATTTTTTAGACCCTAGAAAAGACGTATAAAGATGTTGCTTCCAATACAAATGATAAAAATCAATGTGTTTTCATTAAAATTAACTAAAATGTTCCTGATTTTCGGGTTATATTTATGTTTACCGATGGAAGATGTACACGTAAAACCGCTCTAATCCGGCTGAAACGTCGATATATGCAATAAAAACAGAACTTCTCCCCTTTCCAATATCTTACTCAGTATTTTAACGAGAAACAAATAGTTGACTGAAAATGAAGTGTTTAAGGTTAATTTCTAATCAATTATGTGTTTGCATCATTTTTATCGTATATTTAATGAATTAATAGCAATAAACTGAAAATTCACAAAAACGTGGAAAATCAGCAAAATATTGCCTAATTAGATGATATTTTGTTTATATCACATAAAGGAAAAGGGGATGATAAACGTCAAAATATTGCTGAATTCGATGATTTTTAGTACGAAACAAAATGCAATAAAACTTGCTTAAAATGCAATATTAGCCGAAAATCTGAGATTTGAAGGCCAAATCACATATCGTGATACTACATGAAATAGTATCGAAATATTGGTAAAAAATGAATATATTTACGTAGTATCAAACAACATGCAAAACGTGAAAAAAGTCATTATTATACCAAATTTGAGGATTTTAACTTCGAATCATAGAGCGACGTTTCGTATTTTTTAGACCCTAGAAAAGACGTATAAAGATGTTGCTTCCAATACAAATTATAAAAATCAATGTGTTTTCATTAAAATTAACTAAAATATTCCTGATTTTCGGTTTATATTACCGATGGTAGATGTACACGTTAATCCGTTCTAATCCGGCTGAAACGTCGATATATGCAATAATAACAGAACTTCTCCCATTTTTAATATCTTACTCAGTATTTTAACGAGAAACAAATAGATGATTGAAAATGAAGTATTTAAGGTTATTTTCTGATCAATTATATGTTTGCATCATTTTTATCGTATATTTAATGAAATAATAACAATAAACTGAAAATTCACAAAAACGTGGAATAACGTCAAAATATTGCCTAATTCGATATTTTGTTTATATCACGTAAAGGAAAACGGGATGATAAAGGTCAAAATATTGCTAAATTCGATGATTTTTAGTACAAAACAAAATGCAAGAAAACTTGCTTAAAAATGAAAAATTTGCGAAATTCTTAGATTTGAAGGCCAAATCACATATCGTGAGAAAACATGAAGTAGCATCGAAATATTGGTAAAAACGAATATATATATACGTAAAATCACACTACATGAATAACGTGAAAAAAGTCACTATATTACCATTTTTGAGGATTTTAACTTCAAATCATAGAGCGAGGTATCGTATTATTTAGATCCAAGAAAAGACATGACAATGTTGTTTCAAATACAAATGATAAAAATCAATGTGTTTTCATTAGAATAAACTAAAATGTTCCTGATTTTCCGTTTATATTACCGATGGAAGATGTACACGTAAAACCGCTCTAATCGGGCTGAAACGTCTATATATGCAATAAAAACAGAACTTCTCCCCTTTCCAATATCTTACTCAGTATTTTAACGAGAAACAAATAGTTGATTGAAAATGAAGTGTTTAAGGTTAATTTCTAATCAATTATGTGTTTGCATAATTTTTATCGTATATTTAATGAATTAATAGCAATAAACTGAAAATTCACAAATACGTGGAAAAACAGCAAAATATTGCCTAATTCGATGATATTTTGTTTATATCACCTAAAGGAAAAGGGGATGATTAACGTCAAAATATTGCTGAATTCGATGATTTCTAGTACGAAACAAAATGCAAGAAAACTTGCTTAAGATGCAATATTATGCGAAAACCTGTGATTTGAAGGCCAAAGCACATATCGTGATACTACATGAAATAGTATCGAAATATTGGTAAAAATGAATATATTTACGTAATTTCAAACTACGTGAAAAACGTGAAAAAAGTCATTATTATACCAAATTTGAGAATTTTAACTTCGAATCATAGAGCGACGTTTCGTATTTTTTAGACCCTAGAAAAGACGTATAAAGATGTTGCTTCCAATAAAATGAAAAAAAATCAATGTGTTTTCATTAAAATTAACTAAAATGTTCCTGATTTTCGGTTTATATTACCGATGGTAGATGTACACGTTAATCCGTTCTAATCCGGCTGAAACGTCGATATATGCAATAAAAAAAGAACTTCTCCCCTTTTAAAAATCTTACTCAGTATTTTAACGAGAAACAAATAGATGAGTGGAAATTAAGTATTTAAGGTTATTTTCTGATCAATTATGTGTTTGCATCATTTTTATCGTATATTTAATGAATTAATAGCAATAAACTGAAAATTCACAAAAACGTGGAAAATCAGCAAAATAATGCCTAATTAGATGATATTTTGTTTATATCACATAAAGGAAAAGGGGATGATAAAGGTCAAAATATTGCTAAATTCGATAATTTTTAGTACAAAACAAAATGCAAGAAAACTTGCTTTAAAATGAAAAATTTGCGAAATTCTGAGATTTGAAGACCAAATCACATATCGTGAGAAAACATGAAGTAGTATCGAAATATTGGTAAAAACGAATATATATACGTAAAATCACACTACATGAATAACGTGAAAAAAGTCACTATATTACCATATTTGAGGATTTTAACTTCAAATCATAGAGCGAGGTTTCGTATTATTTAGATCCAAGAAAAGACATATGACAATGTTGTTTCAAATACAAATGATAAAAATCAATGTTTTTCATTAGAATTAACTTAAAGGTTCCTGATTTTCCGTTTATATTACCGATGGAAGATGTACACGTAAAACCGCTCTAATCCGGCTGAAACGTCGATATATGCAATAAAAACAGAACTTTTCCCCTTTCCAGTATCTTACTCAGTATTTTAACGAGCAAAAAATAGTTGATTGAAAATGAAGTGTTTAAGGTTAATTTCTAATCAATTATGTGTTTGCATCATTTTTATCGTATATTTAATGAATTAATAGCAATAAACTGAAAATTCACAAAACGTGGAAAATCAGCAAAATATTGCCTAATTAGATGATATTTTGTTTATATCACATAAAGGAAAAGGGGATGATAAACGTAAAAATATTGCTGAATTCGATGATTTTTAGTACGAAACAAAATGCAAGAAAACTTGCTTAAAATGCAATATTAGCCGAAAATCTGAGATATAGAGGCCAAAGCACATATCGTGATACTACATGAAATAGTATCGAAATATTGGTAAAAATGAATATATTTACGTAATATCAAACTACATAAAAAACGTGAAAAAAGTCATTATTATACCAAATTTGAGGATTTTAACTTCGAATCATAGAGCGACGTTTCGTATTTTTTAGACCCTAGAAAAGACGTATAAAGATGTTGCTTCCAATACAAATGATAAAAATCAATGTGTTTTCATTAAAATTAACTAAAATGTTCCTGATTTTCGGTTTATAATACCGATGGAAGATGTACACGTAAAACCGTTCTAATCCGGCTGAAACGTCGATATATGCAATAAAAACAGAACTTCTCCCCTTTTCAATATCTTACTCAGTATTTTAACGAGAAACAAATAGATGATTGAAAACGAAGTATATAAGGTTATTTTCTGATCAATTATGTGTTTGCATAATTTTTATCGTACATATAATGAATTAATAACAATAAACTGAAAATTCACAAAACGTGGAAGAACGGCCTAATTCGATGATATTTTCTTTATATCACATAAAGGAAAAGGGGATGATAAAGGTCAAAATATTGCTAAATTCGATAATTTTTAGTACAAAACAAAATGCAAGAAAACTTGCTTTAAAATGAAAAATTTGCGAAATTCTGAGATTTGAAGACCAAATCACATATCGTGAGAAAACATGAAGTAGTATCGAAATATTGGTAAAAACGAATATATATACGTAAAATCACACTACATGAATAACGTGAAAAAAGTCACTATATTACCATATTTGAGGATTTTAACTTCAAATCATAGAGCGAGGTTTCGTATTATTTAGATCCAAGAAAAGACATATGACAATATTGTTTCAAATACAAATGATAAAAAGCAATGTTTTTCATTAGAATTAACTAAAAGGTTCCTGATTTTCCGTTTATATTACCGATGGAAGATGTACACGTAAAACCGCTCTAATCCGGCTGAAACGTCGATATATGCAATAAAAACAGAACTTTTCCCCTTTCCAGTATCTTACTCAGTATTTTAACGAGCAAAAAATAGTTGATTGAAAATGAAGTGTTTAAGGTTAATTTCTAATCAATTATGTGTTTGCATCATTTTTATCGTATATTTAATGAATTAATAGCAATAAACTAAAAATTCACAAAAACGTGGAAAATCAGCAAAATATTGCCTAATTAGATGATATTTTGTTTATATCACATAAAGGAAAAGGGGATGATAAACGTCAAAATATTGCTGAATTCGATGATTTTTAGTACGAAACAAAATGCAAGAAAACTTGCTTAAAATGCAATATTAGCCGAAAATCTGAGATATGAAGGCCAAATCACATATCGTGATACTACATGAAATAGTATCGAAATATTGGTAAAAAATGAATATATTTACGTAATATCAAACAACATGAAAAACGTTTGAGGATTTTAACTTCGAATCATAAAGCGACGTTTCGTATTTTTTAGACCCTTGAAAAGACGTATAAAGATGTTGCTTCCAATACAAATTATAAAAATCAATGTGTTTTCATTAAAATTAACTAAAATATTCCTGATTTTCGGTTCATATTACTGATGGAAGATGTACACGTAAAACCGTTCTAATCCGGCTGAAACGTCGATATATGCAATAAAAACAGAACTTCTCCCCTTTTAAATATCTTACTCAGTGTTTTAACGAGAAACAAATAGATGATTGAAAATGAAGTATTTAAGGTTATTTTCCGATCAATTATGTGTTTGCATCATTTTTATCGTATATATTATGAAATCATAACAATAAACTGAAAATTCACAAAACGGGGAATAACGTCAAAATATTGCCAAATTCGATATTTTGTTTATATCACGTAAAGGAAAAGGGGGATGATAAAGGTCAAAATATTGCTAAATTCGATGATTTTTAGTACAAAACAAAATGCAAGAAAACTTGCTTAAAAATGAAATATTTGCGAAATTCTGAGATTTGAAGGAGAAATCACATATCGTGAGAAAACATGAAGTAGCATCGAAATATTGGTAAAAACGAATATATATTCGTAAAATCACACTACATGAATAACGTGAAAAAAGTCACGATATTACAATATTTGAGGATTTTAACTTCAAATCATAGAGCGGGGTTTCGTATTATTTAGATCCAAGAAAAGACATATGACAATGTTGTTTCAAATACAAATGATAAAAATCAATGTGTTTTCATTAGAATTAACTAAAATGTTCCTGATTTTCCGTTTATATTACCGATGGAAGATGTACACGTAAAACCGCTCTAATCGGGCTGAAACGTCTATATATGCAATAAAAACAGAACTTCTCCCCTTTCCAATATCTTACTCAGTATTTTAACGAGAAACAAATAGTTGATTGAAAATGAAGTGTTTAAGGTTAATTTCTAATCAATTATGTGTTTTCATCATTTTTATCGTATATATAATGAATTAATAGCAATAAGCTGAAAATTCACAAAAACGTGGAAAAACAGCAAAATATTGCCTAATTCGATGATATTTTGTTTATATCACATAAAGGAAAAGGGGATGATAAACGTAAAAATATTGCTGAATTCGATGATTTTTAGTACGAAACAAAATGCAAGAAAACTTGCTTAAAATGCAATATTATGCGAAAATCCGACATTTGAAGGCCAAAGCACATATCGTGATACTACATGAATTAGTATCGAAATATTGGTAAAAATGAATATATATACGTAATATCAAACTACATGAAAAACGTGAAAAAAGTCATTATTATACCAAATTTGAGGATTTTACTTTCGAATCATAGAGCGACGTTTCGTATTTTTTAGACATTAGAAAAGACGTATAAAGCTGTTGCTTTATAAGGCCAAATCACATATCGTGATGGGGGGGTGGACAGGCCTCCTCCCGATTGTGCTTCAAATAACAGCCACCTACTGGAGAAAAACCAGTGCCCTATAACACCGAGGGTCACCTCCCCCTCTAGGTCCACTGCACCTGCATTTGGTCACCAAGGCTGAACCAACAGGCGTGCTTCAGGGGCGCGCGCGCCAACACAGACAAACACTGGTCAGGCGCGCCAACAACACAAACACTGGTCCGGCGCGCCAACAACACAAACACTATCTTAAATGTTGAGAAGGGCAGGACGCCCCTGACGGGTTGCTCCGAGTCGTTGTTGATAGGAACTGGTGTAGGGTCCATGCTGGGGGAACAGTTGAGCGTGCTAAACTTCTGTGTTTACGACTCGCTGAGCAGCAGTGAGCAGCGTTTTGTAAGAGAGCAGCTGTTGGCTTGTCGGGAAGAGGGCCACGCAGTCTGCGTCCGAGTTTATATAACCTCGGCTCGTTGCGCGCGCAGCTTGGGGCGGTTACAATCAGCTTCCAGACGTACGTTTTCTCTTCCCCTCAGAAAACCCACCGTTTTTGGGAAAAACAGTGTTCTTATAAGGAAATAGGCCGGGAGTCATTGCATTAGACAATCATCGGCTAGAAATGAGGGGTCCATGAGCTAGAGCTCGATCCAGCAGGCACAAATACGTGAGTACTCACACACACACACACTTTATTATTACGTACTCAAGTAACATTTAACATTTATACAAAGAGCAGTTAACTGGACACGCCGGGCACAACTCCCTAACCCCAGGGAAGTGACGGCTAGCTGCTACTATACACAACACAACAATAACACATCTTTCTCCTCAGAAGGAGTAGAGGGCGCGGGAGGGGGGTGGGTTGTGGCGGGGGGGAACCTCCTCATTATTGAGGTATGCTGCTGCCTCACGCTTAAATCTCTCTTCGGCAGCAACTGCTCGCTTCACAGCCTCAGCTCTATGCTTGGGTAACTTCCTCATTGCGTTTTTTATCACCATCTTCTCTCCCATTTTTGCGGTCATAGTAGCCTGTGCCTTTGCGATCCTCCTCATGTCCTTGGCATAGTTGATGTCGATGGAGGAGGGAGAGGAGAGGGAGGAGGAGCTTGTGACAGGAACACTGCTCATGATGCCGGTCTGGTGTAACCTACCACGCACACCCAACTTGTCCAGCCATAATTATATCCTAGATAACAAATAAAATAGTTAACTGGTTATATATTAATACTGACCAGTCATGGTAGAGGGTATAGGTGAGAGTAGTGGTGTTAGTTGTGTTGGTGTTGATGATGGTCATTGGGATGATGGTGGTTATGGTGGAGGTGGTGGTGTTGATGATGGTGGTCATTGTGATGATGGTGGTAATGGTGGAGGTGGTGATGGTGATGATAGTGGTGTTGATGATGGTGGTCATTGTGATGATGGTGGTTATGGTGGAGGAGATGGTGATAGTGGTGGTGATGATAGTGGTGTTGATGGTGATGATGGTGGTCATTGTGATGATGGTGGTTATGGTGGAGATGGTGATGATAGTGGTGATGATAGTGGTCATTGTGATGATGGAGGTTATGGTGGAGGTGGTGATGGTGATGATAGTGGTCATTGTGATGATGGTGGTTATGGTGGAGGTGGTGATGGTGATGATAGTGGTGTTGATGGTGATGATGGTGGTCAATGTGATGATGGTGGTTATGGTGAAGGTGGTGATGGTGATGATAGTGGTGTTGATGGTGATGATGGTGGTCATTGTGATGATGGTGGAGGAGGTGATGGTGATGATAGTGGCCATTGAGATGATGGTGGTTATGGTGATAGTGATAGTGGTGGTGATGGTGATGATAGTGGTCATTGTGATGATGGTGGTTATGGTGGAGGTGGTGATGGTGATGATAGTGATGTTGATGGTGGTCATTGTGATGATGGTGGTTATGGTGGAGGTGGTGATAGTGATAGTGGTGGTGATGGTTGATGGTGATGATGGTGGTTATGGTGGAGGAGGTGATGGTGATGATAGTGGTGTTGATGGTGATGATTGTGGTCATTGTGGAGGTGATGATAGTGGTGGAGATGGTGATGGTGGTAGTGGGGGTTATGGTGGAGGTGGTGATGGTGATGATAGTGGTCATTGTGATGATAGTGGTTATGGTGGAGGTGGTGATGGTGATGATAGTGGTGTTAATGGTGATGATGGTGGTCATTGTGATGATGGTGGTTATGGTGGAGGAGGTGATGGTGATGATAGTGGTCATTGTGATGATGGTGGTTATGGAGGAGGAGGTGATGGTGATGATAGTGGTGTTGATGGTGATGATGGTGGTCATTGTGGAGGTGATGATAGTGGTGGAGATGGTGATGGTGGTTGTGGGAGTGATGATGGTGGTTATGGTGGAGGTGGTGATGATGGTGGTGGTGGTAGTGAGGGTGATGATGGTGGTGAAGGTAGTGATGGTGGTGGTTGTGGAAGTGATGGTGATACTGTTGGTGGTGGTGATGGTGGTGATGGTTATAGTGAAGGGGTGGTGGTGTGATAGTAGGTAGTGAAAAGAGCTAGTCGGAGGGACGCGATGGAAGGCAAAGAGAGGGAGGTGAGGGAAGCTAGTGAGAGGGAGGTGAGGGAAGCTAGTGAGAGGGAGGTGAGGGAAGCTAGTGAGAGGGAGGAGAGGGTGATGGAGCGAAGTACAGTTAATGACGTCAAGACCTGTGCGGAAGCTCAGGTCAGGTATACTGCAGTACCCAGAGTGTCAGGATATACTACAGTACCAGAGTGTCAGGTATACTACAGTACCCAGAGTGTCAGGTATACTACAGTACCCAGAGTGTCAGGTATACTTACAGTACCCAGAGTGTCAGGTATACTACAGTACCCAGAGTGTCAGGTATACTACAGTACCCAGAGTGTCAGGTATACTACAGTACCCAGAGTGTCAGGTATACTACAGTACCCAGAGTGTCAGGTATACTACAGTACCCAGAGTGTCAGGTATACTACAGTACCCAGGAGTGTCAGGTATACTACAGTACCCAGAGTGTCAGGTATACACAGTACCCAGAGTGTCAGGTATACTACAGGACCCAGAGTGAGTGTCAGGTATACTACAGGACCCAGAGTGAGTGTCAGGTATACTACAGACCCAGAGTGAGTGTCAGGTATACTACAGTACCCAGAGTGAGTGTCAGGTATACTACAGTACCCAGAGTGAGTGTCAGGTATACTACACCCAGAGTGAGTGTCAGGTATACTACAGGACCCAGAGTGGTGTCAGGTATACTACAGTACCCAGAGTGAGTGTCAGGTATACTACAGTACCCAGAGTGAGTGTCAGGTATACTACAGTACCCAGAGTGTCAGGTATACTACAGGATACCCAGTGAGTGTCAGGTATACTACAGACCCAGAGTGGTGTCAGGTATACTACAGTACCCAGAGTGTCAGGTATACTACAGGACCCAGAGTGAGTGTCAGGTATACTACAGTACCCAGAGTGTCAGGTATACTACAGTACCCAGAGTGTCAGGTATACTACAGTACCCAGAGTGAGTGTCAGGTATACTACAGTACCCAGAGTGAGTTCAGGTATGCTACTACCCAGAGTGAGTGTCAGGTATACTATAGTACCCAGAGTGTCAGGTATACTACAGACCCAGAGTGAGTGTCAGGTATGCTACAGTACCCAGAGTGTCAGGTATACTGCAGTACCCAGAGTGAGTGTCAGGTATGCTACAGTACCCAGAGTGTCAGGTATACTGCAGGACCCAGAGTGAGTGTCAGGTATACTACAGTACCAGAGTGAGTGTCAGGTATACTACAGACCCAGAGTGAGTGTCAGGTATGCTACAGTACCCAGAGTGTCAGGTATACTACAGTACCCAGAGTGAGTTCAGGTATGCTACTGGACCCAGAGTGAGTATCAGGTATACTACAGTACCCAGAGTGAGTGTCAGGTATACTACAGGACCCAGAGTGAGTGTCAGGTATACTACAGGACCAGAGTGAGTGTCAGGTATACTACAGTACCCAGAGTGAGTGTCAGGTATACTACAGTACCCAGAGTGTCATGTACTACAGTACCCAGAGTGAGTGTCAGGTATACTACAGACCCAGAGTGAGTGTCAGGTATACTACAGGACCAGAGTGAGTGTCAGGTATACTACAGTACCCAGAGTGAGTGTCAGGTATACTACAGTACCCAAGTGAGTGTCAGGTATACTACAGTACCCGGAGGGAGTGTTAAGTATACTACAATACCCAGAGTGTCAGGTATACTCCGGTACCTTGAGGGAGTGTCAGGTATACTACAGTACCCAGAGTGTCAGGTATACTACATTACCCAGAGTGAGTTTCAGGTATACTACATTACCCAGAGTGAGTGTCAGGTATACTACAGTACCCAGAGTGAGTGTCAGGTATACTACAGGACCCAGAGTGAGTGTCAGGTATATTACAGGACCTAGAGTGAGTGTCAGGTATACTACAGTACCAAGAGTGAGTGTCAGGTATACTACAGTACCCAGAGTGAGTGTCAGGAAGTGTAGTGAAGATGGTTACTGTGATGACGACAGTATATAGTGAAGATGGTTGCTGTGATGAAGACTGTGTATAGTGAAGAGGGTTACAGTGGTGAAGACTGTGTGTAGTGAAGATGGTTACTGTGATGAAGACAGTGTATAGTGAAGATGGTTACTGTGATGAAGACTGTGTGTAGTGAAGATGGTTACTGTGATGAAGACTGTGTATAGTGAAGATGGTTACTGTGATGAAGACAGTGTATAGTGAAGATGGTTACTGTGATGAAGACTGTGTATAGTGAAGATGGTTACTGTGATGAAGACAGTGTATAGTGAAGATGGTTACTGTGATGAAGGCTGTGTATAGTGAAGATGGTTACTGTGATGAAGACTGTGTGTAGTGAAGATAGTTACTGTGATGAAGACTGTGTGTAGTGAAGATGGTTACTGTGATGAAGACTGTGTATAGTGAAGATGGTTACTGTGATGAAGACAGTGTGTAGTGAAGAGGGTTACTGTGATGAAGACAGTGTGTAGTGAAGATGGTTACTGTGATGAAGACTGTGTATAGTGAAGATGTTTACTGTGATGAAGGCTGTGTATAGTTAAGATGGTTACTGTGATGAAGACTGTGTGTAGTGAAGATAGTTACTGTGATGAAGACTGTGTGTAGTGAAGATAGTTACTGTGATGAAGACTGTGTATAGTGAAGATGGTTACTGTGATGAAGGCTGTGTATAGTTAAGATGGTTACTGTGATGAAGACTGTGTGTAGTGAAGATAGTTACTGTGATGAAGACTGTGTGTAGTGAAGATAGTTACTGTGATGAAGACTGTGTATAGTGAAGATGGTTACTGTGATGAAGACTGTGTATAGTGAAGATGGTTACTGTGATGAAGACAGTGTGTAGTGAAGAGGGTTACTGTGATGAAACTGTGTATAGTGAAGATGGTTACTGTGATGAAGATGGTTACTGTGATGAAGATGGTTACTGTGATGAAGACAGTTTATAGTGAAGATGGTTACAGTGATGAAGACTGTGTGTAGTGAAGATTTGACCTCCATCACCCGAACACAGGATACTCCATCTTGTTTAATGTATATTACACACACACACACACCACACACACACACACACACACACACACACACACACACACACACACACACACACACAACACACACACACACACACACACACACACACACATACAGTACCGCACATTAGACTGCTATACAAACTTGAGAGGCAGGCAGGAGCATGCGGAAAGGCCCTAGTATAGGTGAAGAACTACCTAACAGGAAGGAGCCAGAGGGTAATGGTAAGGGGCGAGAAGTCGGACTGGCGAACAGTAACAAGTGGAGTACCTGAAGAGGGAGTACACTCCCTCCGTGACTGTAGTATACCTGACACTCACTCTGGGTACTGTAGTATACCTGACACTCACTCTGGGTACTGTAGTGGAAACGAAAACGGAAAATCAGGAACATTTTAGTTA